>NC_051273.1:27485803-27785803 GCF_015220745.1 Sebastes umbrosus | reverse complement strand
TGAGCCCCCTGAGAACATTAATGCAGGAAAGGATCAGGTCCAGTCTGGATTGAAGACCAGATTGAACACCACCATAACTTTTACAGAAATGACTTTGTTACTTTGCTATGAATCGGATTTTAATGATAAACTAGATATTCGCGATGATAAACAGGTATTTCATTGGTTTGATAGAAGTTTCTTTGATGCCTGGACTCTTACCTTTATTAGGACCACAATGGAAGTAAAACTTGGACTTCCTTGCATTTGCAGATGCCCAAAAATCACTTTTCAAATTAAAAATACTATTTCTACAGAATATACACAGATTGAGTGTGAAGCTAGATGAATAAAGATAAATTACTTGCACTTACCAGTGTGATCTCTTGTGTGATGTGTGCAGCCAGACTCTGCAGTCCATTGAGTGGTGACACTCTGATCCCCCTCACCCTGGGATTCACATGTTGCAGGGAAGACATCGTCTTTTTGCTGGAATGGTTTTATTTGGATTTCCAAAATACTCACTTAAAACGACCTTCTATAATCTGAGGAGGTTGGTCAGATGGAGAGGTTTTAGTTTTAGAAATGCACCCTTCTGCAAAACTCTTCTTGCATGCACAAGAGAAAGGTGAATGGCTAACTGGTCTATCACTGCCCTGTCTGAAAATGTCTGTGTCACCCAGCTCCCTCGTTTGATGAGTAATCCACACAATGCTCATTTTCTGCTGCACTTCAGTACAAACATCTGATTTCTAAGGTGGACTTTGTACATGTGAAACCTCTTGCATTTCTCCAGAAACACAATGAGGGTGTCAAATGCTCCTCCACTGATTTTTTTTTCAGATGTGACATTATACAGAAAGGCTTTGATATGCAGGCATTTGTTGTGCTCCATCAGCAAATGTTAAACTTCACACGTTACTTTGGACATTTTGAAATAAATAGAAAGGACCTGTAATAAACTGTTGTGAAAATAAGCTGATTGTTATGATTATTTCATTTCATATTCTTTTTAGACAGAAATGAACTACTGAAAAAACAAGTAGATCATTAAAAGTGAAAATTGCAAACTAAATATTTTTATGGGGGAAAGGTGGGGGGGTCAAAGACATAAGGCAAACATATTAACATATAGGCATATATAAACAAACATACTGTGCAAGCGCGACACGGTGACGCCTCACAGCAAGACAGCAAGAGGGCCCTTCTGTGTGGAGTTTGCATGTTCTCCCGTGTTAGCATGGGGCCTCCCACAGTCCAAAGACATGCAGGGTAGGTTAATTGTTGACTCTAAATTGCCCGTAGGTTTTAATGTGAGCGTGAATGGTTGTCTGTCTCTGTGTGACAGCCCTGTGATAGTCTGGCGACCTGTCCAGAGTGTACCCCGCCTTCACCCAATGTCAGCTGGGATCAGCTCCAGCTGAAGTGAAATATATCTGTCACCACTTTAGATTTAATATGTGAGGGTTCAAGTCGTATCCACGCAGAACCTCCGTTGTTTTGTATTTTCTCGTTGCGGTCAGCTGCGGTTTGTTTTGGTTGACGGATACGGAACGGATATGACGTCATGTTACTCAGACAACAACAATAAAAGCGGTAACTTCCTTCTACCTCCGCATAGACTCAAATGAAGCAAATATTATTGTTTCTGGCATTAAATAAATTGATTTTGAAATCGTAAAAAAAAAATCACAATACATAGGTGAATCAATTTTTTTTTTCCCATCACTAAAAATCTGTAAATTGGCTGTTCATCTGTCTCTAAAAGTAATAATGGCTTTTAATCACTCTCCTTACTGTGTAATTTCCTACTTACTTGCTGAGGTTTTGCCTCTGGTTTTGCGTCACATGTTTAAAAAAGACAGTGCAGACAGGGGTACATAAAAGAGCTTTATTAAATGGAAACTTGCACAGGATTTGTAATGCAGAGTAATAATACTGGACAGTTAGCATAGATACGGAGAGAAAACAACTTGAGTCAAACCGCCTAATACACAATGGCTATAGGCCAAGAAGACGTCCTTTGCATAGAAGTCCCCACCCAGTGCAACTGCAGCGTAGGGAGAATGAGAGAGGCTTGTGTCTATGGGGACATTTAAAGGGACACAATATTAATTTCTACATAAAGTTACAGTATCTTCAATCTGAAGTCCATTATCATTCTCCTAGTATGTTCTGTCATCTATTAAAACAGGATCTACACCAGTTTGATAAATAAAAGTTATATACAATGAGAAATTTGACAGGGGGATGATGGGAAGGTAAAGTCACTACAGGGAGGGAGAGGGGCATTAATAGATATGAAGCCATGCAGTGGGTCCATTTGAAGCTGTTTTTTTTGGCAGATCCAGGATCAGTTGAGCCACATCTGTTGATTAGAGCCAGATGATGGGAACTGATCCTGGTCGGGTGGTTCAGATGTGAGGCGAGAAGTAAAAGAGTGCTTTGCCAGTTTTCTGTGATAGCCCTTGTTTGTCATGTGTGTGTGTGTGTGTGTGTGTGGCCGACTGTAACAAACACACCTGCGTAGTGTTTGTCACCTTGTCCCCTATGAAGGAAATATCCAGCGGGTGCTGTGAGAACTGTTCTCGTTGAAGTATAGATACATTTAGAGCCCTTTGAAGAAGTTTTAAAAATCTTGTCTGTGTGGTTTGGTGAGGAGTTGTTTGTCCACATTGTGCTCTCCTGTAGAACAGGAACATGTGTGTCAGGAGCCCCTCGCCACCTGGGGTGTAGAGTTCATGTGATCGCCCAAAAAAAAAGACTTGGTCTTGATTAGGAGGAACAGACTTCAGTTTTAAAATCCCTTTAAAACCCATTTCATGAGTAGTGGTCCGAGCCAAAACGAGTGGATTCCACCTCCAGTTTGTTAGTAGTTCTCCCTTAAAGGGACACTATTCCAGTTGTAGAGAAAGTTTCATTTTACTTTGTTAAACACTAGAGTAATTAAACTCTAAAAAGCACAACATCAAAGGCACATACGTGATATTAACTTGCTACGTGTGCACACTGCTCCCTTTTTTCCCATCCAAATAGTTTTTTTAATTCCATCCATTTGTGTAACCTGAGTTTTCTTCTCCCTTTTATATCCTGTATTTCTTACTAAAGACCAAAACACAGTAAGAGTGAACTTGATGAGCTTCAGTTCAGTTGTGTGTGGCATGTTATACCACCATCTACACTAAAAAGTTCCAGTTTCTAAAAGGTGGCATCTTTAAATAGCTTGTTCTTTCTGACAAACAGTCCAACATTTATGATCACATAACACAAAGAAAAGCAGCAAAAGTTTGGTATTTTTGCTTGTAAAAAAAATTGTTACAGGTAAATTTTCTGACTATCATGATAGTGAAATTCAGAATTCTGACCCTTCACCTCTCCTGTCTGTGTGAAAACATCAGAAGAAAGCCATCTCCAGTTTGCTCTTAATGTGTTTCAGCCGTAAGTCCATGATTATTTGTATAGCTTAGTTTTGTGAGGTTTTATTTTGAGTCCATGAGATGCTTCGCTCTGTAACTTTTTTGCTCTGCTGTTAGTCCAGCATGGTGCTATAAAGTCTCACATCTTATTGTGAAAGAACATGTTATTTCCAGTTATAAATGGATAGCATGTCGCTGCTGTAAAGAGCCTGCTGTCTTCTCAGGCTGTTGCTGTACAGCTCTGGTTTGTATCGGAGTGTAGCGCTCCCTGGTGAACGGGAGGATTAGCTGCGCTTTGCTGTCACCTGCTGCCTCAGCTTCTCCCTCCTCTTCTTCTCCATCAGCCTGGAAAAGCAGACAAAAAAATATATATTTCGTGTGTGAAAGGTTCTGTTGTATGTACGTGTGTGTTCTGCTGTCATACAATGTCATCCCAAGCCTGCATTTGTGGACATTTATCAGTCTTCAGATGAGAAAATTCTTGTTTTAGGATTACATGTCGATTGTTACAATGGAGTGTTTAAATCAAGTTTAAAGTTAAACCTGCAACAGGCGAGAGAGAGGTAAATTTAAAGGAGATGCAAATATTTGAAGCAGTGCTACTGTAATAATTAAATAATAATAATAAACAAAAAAGAATGAGAAATAACTAAAAATAAAATATTATATTATATAGATACATATGTATACTACTAGTAATGCAAAATTATAAAATAATTTAAAAGAGCTGAATCAAGCTCCAGAGCGTTGTAAAGTCCAAAAGTGAAAAATTATTGAAAAACAAAAGATGTAATCATTTCCAAAATTCACAAACAAAATATTCTGCTTAAATCCATATTTGTTGACCTTTCAAAAACGTTCCCACTGTGATACCGGTTTGCTCTCCCGCTTGCTGCACACAAAGGGAGGCAGGCACTGACAAATCATATTCAATAAAGGAATTTAATTTAATAAAAACATATTTAATCCGATCAATTATTTTATTCAAATTGAGGATTTTGTTTGAGCATTTTTTTAGGGTGATGACGTCTAAAAATGTCTAAAAAGTGAAGCCCTATGATTAATATTCTGGCACGACTAATTAATCTACTTATCGTTTCAGCATTAACAACAAATAACGTACTATAATAAATTAAACGTGGAATTTAAATGTCTGCCTACACAAATTAATCAATACATGCTTCTTTTCTAAATTTTTTTCCTCAGTGTGTGTGTTATGTGATCAGTGACCTGCGGTTTCGGGCCTCCACCAGCTCACTCAGCTGGTCCTGAGCCGCTCTGAGCTCCTCCAGACTCTGCTGGTAGCCGAGATCTCCTGAGCCCGACCTCTCCAGGAGGGAAACCTGGTTGGACAGCTCGCTGGTTCGATCCCGCAGCCGCTGGATGGACATGTACAGGTTCTCATCGTCTTCCTCCTGCAGCCACAGTGAGGAAGGGTGAACGGCAAGACAAATGTAAGTTATGATCATTTATTAACTTTCAGTAGAATTTCTCTGTATCTCTCCGTGTGTGTCCTCTTCCCTAAACACTGGTTTACCTTTGCATTGACGATCTCTATATGGACCAGAAGTGATGCCAACTCCAGCTCTTCACTGTAGCTGTTCTTCAGAGGGATGCTCCTGTAGCCTGACAACATAACATAGTATGGTATATACTGTAAGTATATGGTAGTTTTAGTCTTGGCCTCCTCCCTCAGACCAACAATTACTGTTGGCTTTTTTAAATACTTCACCATGACATTACATGTAAACAAGGATTTTGCAGAATCAGCCAAAATCAGTATGAGTTATTCCACATTCACCTGTTCGTAGCAGACGGACAGGGTAGGTCGCCTGTGCCAGGAAGTTAGGATCACTGAACATGTCCTCCTCATAGACAGTGAGGCGCAGAAAGGGGAAGGTGGGGTTGTGGATGTCAAACACAAACTGCTTCTGCACCCACACAGGATTCAGACCGTTATCAGCTGGGAGGGTCAGGAGGAGACAGTCAGTACACAGCCAGTGAGCACTGCACTCCCAGTGCACATATTACAGCATGAATGTTAAATCACAATGTGAGTCAAATCAATTGTGACCACGAGGCATCAGCTGTCTTACCCACAACATAATATAATACGATTTTTTATTACTTTTTCAGGACATTTCTATGACACTTTTTAAAGATTTTTTTGAAATGCTATACTATGACTTTCTGGCTTTTTAATTACATTTCTATGGCATACTATACTCAGACTTTTCGACATTTTTATGACACTTTATGACTATTTTTAAAGACTAGTATTTTTTTTTACTTTTTTGAAATACTATACTATGACTTTATGATTTTAGTTGTTTAGTTGTTTAGTTAGTTAATGACATTTTATGGCATACTATACAATAACTTTAATTATTTTTTAATTAAATTTTTTCGGCATACTGTACTATGACTTTTTTGACATTTTATGACACTTTTATAACTTTTTTCGACATACTATAATATGGCTTTTTTATGACTTTTCAACAGACTTTATGTTGTGACTTTTTAATGACATTTTTATAGCATACTATATTATGGCTTGCTGACTTTTTTTTATTTTTTCGACATATACTATGATTTTTTGTCATACTATACTATGACTTTTTTCCGAGATACTATACTATGACTTCTTTAAAAAATTTTCGACTTACTATACTATGACTTTCCATGACTCTTTTTATGGCATACTATATGTGTATAAAAATGTGAATCAAATCAATTTTGACCACAAGGCAGCAGCCGTCTTACCTACGACATCCGTCTTGCATTTGCAGCTGTCGTAATCAGCTCCACAGATATCCACCTCCACAAAGGGACAGACAATGCTGCGGCCATTTTTAGGCAGATGACGCGCTCCCAGCACCTTATCCAGGAACAATGGAAGAATGTGAAAAGCAGGTACAATACTGAAAATGTTTAAGTGTGACAAGACTGTCTACCAAAATGAATTTCACTAGTAGTTCAATACTTGTCCTTCTATGATCAATCTGACCTGTAACTGGATGGTGATTGGCTCCACATGTAAGGTGTCCTTGTCGAAAGGGTCAAAGGTGTCGTCTCTCATGACATCAGGCTGGGGAACAAAGCCGCTGGCACCTCCCAGCATGAACAAAGCCTGGTTCAGCTGCATGGGTTTATCTACACATACACACATAGTAACTTTCATATTCATTCGGTACAAATTTGTTTTTGTCTTACAACTGACATCCTCAGTGTTAAGAGCCTGTTGCTGCAACATGTGATGGATTTTGGTCCAGGGAACCTGGTTGTCCTCCCCAAAAGAGAGTTTAACCTCAGTAAGACAAAAACTGATGATGCGTTTGGGTACTCCTTGTCACCTTTTAACATTACATAACGTAAACATTTTAATGATTACCACCAGGAAATTGCTATTTTTTTTCTCTCACATTGTTTGATTTGAATTTGTTTTTTTCCCCCAAGTTTCTATTCTGTTAACCATCCCTTGATTGTTATTATACAATATAGTATATTGATCAGTCTTCCTGGTGGCTACTTTATTGTAGGCATTTGAAACTGGAGGGAAAATGTGATGATTAGGGTTAACTTAATCACCTAATCAGGAGATGGACACATTTTTAATATAACACTGTAAATGCATCTTTAAGTTACAAAGACAAGCAGAAAATGTTGTCAGTTTTGTGAATAAGTTAGCGCTACTTAACTAGTATTTAGCAACTTGCTTAGCTTCAACACTGCTAATTTCAAATTCTAATATTACAACAGTTTTATAGTATCTCTTTATTGGTTTATTTTTTCTCATTTCTGTCAGTTTTATGAATATGTATCTGAGATGAGTAAAATAAAATACCTGCTGAATCAACTTAACACCTTACCCTGGCTCTCTGTAAAAGCCTCTAAGCTCTATCTCTGTGTGAAATGACTCACTCTGTGCAGAGAAATGTTTATGTCTCTTTGTGTACCTGATTGCTACTATGTGTACTTCTCTTATTTGCTTTGACTTTCTCTAAAAGTGCACATATACTTGTACACTGACCTGGGGTCTGGAAATTGAGTGCAACCAGCTGGGAGCCACAGAGCCACATGGGGAGCGGATCGTAGTTGGACGAGTCCAGCCTCTGTCCTCGGGGATAAACTCTGGAAAGCTGACGGTGGTTGTACCGCAGGAAGCGTTTCCCTCTGCTGCGTGTCGCAAACTTCTCTGCCTTTGTCTCCGGGAAAGAGGACATGTCCCGGTAACATGCCCTCTCTGTCCCGATCTCTGGAAGTAGCAGCAAATAAAAAAAAAAAATTGAACACACAATTAATCACACCATTAAAGTGAGGCAAGAGGAGAAGAGAGAGCAGTTTGATGCTTACTGTCTTCATTGAAGGGGACGGGTCTGCAGTAGACCACGAGCTCAGACAGCTCCACCGCGATCTTCTTCCTCCTCTCCATTTGCTTCTCCTCCTGCATCTGTCACCATGGAGATAAGCCAATATACAACGTATGTTACAAATATTGGTTGAGAACGCACCAATAGTCACAAAATTAAATTTGGATTAAACTTTACATTGTCTTTAATAAAATGTTATAATAAATTAAAGTTAAAAAATTCAGATGGAAGTGTTGCTATCAGGAAAATTATTTTCAGGATTTAATTTGTATCACTTTGGTCGTACTGACCCGTGCATCAGCATTCTGTGTGGCCTCTCTGATCTTGCCAACCCAGGTGGTCACGTCTTCCATACTGTCGGCTGCCACATCCAGGGTCTGAACCGGTTGAGACGACAGCTGCTGGGACTGGATTGTGAACACGTAGGGACGAGAATTCTTCCCGTCCTTATGCACCACTGGACGGATGCAATACATGGAAGTCGAGATGATGGGAGGAAGAGGAAGGGTCAGAGAGAGTTTGATGTGAGAAGGCAGTTTTTGAGAATTGATAATTAGATGTTAGCCTTTAGGCAGTTTCCTACGAGGGCCAACGGATAACAACAAAACACTGTGTTGATCCACTAATAGAATTTAAATATAGTTTAGCCCAAAATAGTGAAGTTTGCAACATTTTGTATAACTGCAATAAATTAAAGTAGAGAGTCTGAGGGACAAATGTGAGTATTTAAAGTGAAAATATTGTACAGTTTACACAAAAATGGAGATAAATAAGTTTACAAATTTGTTATTATTCTTGAATTTTGTTAGATTGTAAGACATTGATAAAGAATTCCTATTTGCTTTTACATAATGTGCAGCTTTTGGTAAGATGTCTGGGTTAAATTGCATAATTTAAATAGGCTAGTCACACTTAAAAAAACATGATAATTGGCCTAAAGACAATCTGATCAGTCCCTCCCTAATCATCTGACAGAACATACCTCTGGTTCAGAAACAGGTTTGTTTATGGGACTCACCGACACTGCAGGTGGGTACATCAATGAAGCCCTTGAGGAATGTTCCAAGAGGACTGTTCTCTGTGGACTGAGACAACAGAATAATACAAAACAAGATTTATTATGATTGAAAAAGCAAGCTGATCATTTGACATTCTTACAGCTAGAATTAGAGCTCACTGCTTCATCCAGCTCTCTGGTGGGAGAACTGGGAACCTCCTCCACGTAGTTTGCAGGAAACCACAGCTGTTTCTTTCCTCCGTAGTCACCTCGCCACCTAAAGAGACAACACAAGGTTCATGACAAGCTGCTCTCAATGTGAAGGAGGTCACATGTACACTGAGATTCACTCACCAGCCGCCCTCCTGCTTGTCCACGTTGAGGATGAGCGCCTGTTTGGGGAAACAGAGCTCGTCTTCCCTCTGAGCTCGATAGTCATACAGAGCTTTGACCGTACACTGAAACACACAGCAGTAAAGGACACCATCAGTCCGTCTGCCATAGTGTAGTTTGAGATACGACCACTGGGGGGTGCCGAGGTCAGAAAGATTAAATGCTATACATGGAGGCTTTGAGGGTTTCCATTTCCACACTCAAAAACATCTCTTTCCTCATTCAATGTGTCTTTCCTCATTTCATTTTGTTCTCTTTTCCTTTAACTAATCTGAAAGCACAAAAATCTAATACCAATACTTATATTTTATAGTACAAAGTTGAATGCAAATATCTATTGTACTTTGTACTTGTACTGCAATGGATTGTGTAATTTATTGCTGATGATTATTTTAAAAAGTCTACCCATATTAACTTTCAGGGTAATTGAATCTGCTAATAATATACTAGATGATGAGATAGATAATTATTGAATAATCACTGATTAAAACTGGAGGTTCACAGTACAAAAAGTCTCACTTACCCGTGCTGTGGGCATCTTATTGGCCTCCACGTAGAAATGAGGAGTGCGGACCTCATACAGCGCGCCGTAGTCAAGCTCCTGAAAAATGAACAACAAATAATAGTTACTCCTGTAGTTTAATGCTGCTATTAAATTGCTAACTGGACATGTATGAAGGTTATACAACAGCAATCTTAAACATAACCAGTCGTGATATTTATGTGGTGCATGTAAGAATTACCCTTTACTGCTACATACATATTATTGTCATAGACAAAGTATAGTATTCCGAAAAAGTCAAACTATAGCGTGTCATAAAAATGACCTTGTAAGGTAGATCATAAAAAAGTCACAGTATAGTATGTAAAAAACATGTCTTGCAAAATGTCATCGTACAGTATGTCTAAAAAAAGAGTCATAAAAAAGGCACAGTATAATATGCCATTGAAAAAATAATAATATTTTATCTCTTAAAATAGCCTTAGTAGTATGCCGTTAAAAAAGTCATAGTATAGTATGCGATGAAAATTCATGACGTAGTGTATTGAAAAAAATCAATGTACAGTATGTGAGAAAAGTTCATATTGTCATGCGTCAAATTTTTTTTAAATGTCATTGTATATTATGTCAAAAAAGGTCATAGTACAGTATGTTGAAAAAAAACTCATAGAAAAGTATGTCGAAAAAAACTAAAATGTAATATAGTATGTCAAAAAAAGTCATACTATAGTCTGTCGGAAAAAAAACTTAAAAGTATAGAAGGTCGAAAAAAGAGTGAAAAAAAACACATATAGCATTCCGAAAAAAGTCAAAACAAGTCATAGTTTATTATGTCGAAAAAAAGGCATAGTATAGTATGTTGAAAAACAGTGATATTATAGTATGTTGAGAAAAAAGTCATGTATAGTATGTCAAAAAAATAAATGAGTACTAGTATAGTATGTTGAAAAAATAAAAAAGTCATAGTATACTATGTCGTAAAAAAAGTCATAGTATAGTATGTTGAAAAAATAAAAAAGTAAAAGTAGAGCATGTAAAAAAAAAGTCGTAGTATAGTATGTCGAAAAGAGAGAAAAAAAAATCATGGTATGGTATGTCGAAAAAAGTCCTGCTATAGTATGTCAAAAAAATTTAGAAAAGTTGTAGTATAGTATATCGAAAAAATTAAAAGTCATAGTAAAGTAACTGAGCCTGCTACAACCTCCAAAAGATCAATGGCAAAGAAATTAGTGCCGTTAAAAAGAATTTGCATTTGCGTTAACTTTGACAGCCCTATTGGAAACCACTGGATGTTTGTGAAACTGACAACAGTAATGTAGACTTGTAATATGTGAGTCTTGAGCTGCGTCAGACTCACCGTGGTGCCCATGCGGTCCAGAGTGTCCTCGTTGATGGGGTAACGGAGCCTCATCTTGCGATACAGAGGATGTTTCTCATAGTAGCTCACGAGATCGACGAGACTCTCAAACTCTGCCGAGCTGCCCAGCATGAAGAGACGGCCTTCCTGCTGAATACGACAGTGTTTGATCTTCCCCTCCGCCCTGCAGAGAGATGAACAGAGAAAGAGACATGATTTAGTTTTGGTGGGTTTTAAAATGAAACTTACAAAACAGATGAGTTAATGTTGTCGTCGTGTAATTGTCCCTCGGTGTGCGTTGGTTTTCTACCTGAAGGAGATGGCGAAGGAGTTGTTCTCGCTGCGTTTTCGCACCAAGAAAGCTCCATCTCTGGGGACACGCATCAGCATGTGTTCAGCCTGAACCCGGGACAGACTGGAGTGGTACCACCTGGAGAAAACAAAAACCATCTATTCAGCAACTGATGAAGTGTTTTCTCCTCCACTTTAACACAAATCAAAAGAGAGAGAGTGCGACATCTTTGCAGATATCGATCACTCACTCTCTGCTCTCGTGTGCGTTGGGCTGAGGCACGGGGCTGCCCAGCCTCATCTCAAACTCGTTGCAGCGCAGAGGCGTGTCTCTGTAGTGGCAGATGAGGCGGTAGAGGCTGTCAAACACCAGGTTGTCAGTTAGGTAGAAGCGGGTGGAGCCGGACTCCTGACGGGAATGGATCCTGCAGTGCTGGACTCGACCGGAGCGCCTGGAGGAGGAGGAGGAACAGGAGGCAGTTATCGAGATGATCTTAAGTCTGTCATAAAACTCTGTCAGGCTGGAGACAAGAACTGATTAAAACTTTCAATACTTCTATAATTTGCTCATATTTCACCCAAATTGCAACAAAAAAGGAAACAGCAGCTTTACAAATAAATTATCTCAAACTTACTTATTTTAAGTTACTTTTTTTAAACCAGAAGTGACACGAGAGGGTGGAGCTAAGTACAGCCAAACGCAGAATAAGACATTTTTAGGCAACCGAAATGTTACAATTACTGTGAAAGGTTTAAAGTTGTCAGATGAAAACACGAACAACTCCCAGACTGGATAACGCGAAGTAGCGACCTATAAATTACAAGGTAGCCACGCCCTAAAGCATACCCTGCTTTATTGTCTATTTGACTCTAAATGGGACCATAATTTACTAAATGAACATCATGCTGTATTGAAGAAGACTTGAAACTAGCGATTGAGACAATGTTTACTGAGGTAATAAATCAAATGAGAAGTAGGCTCATTTTCTCATAGACTTCTTTTTGCAACCAGAGGAGTCGCCCCCTGTTGGCTATTTGAAAGAATGCAAGTTTAAGGTACTTCTGCATTGGCTTCCCTTCTCAGAACCGGAGGTTGCCCACTGGTAACAACATGTAAATCTGACTGCTGAGAACATTTATGTCAAACATTTACCTTCATAATAATATCTAATCTGATTATTCTGATTCATTGTTGAAATAAAATGACAGCTGTAACCGATGACTTATGGTGCATTTAATCCATTTTTATATTGAAATTTACGATATTGGTTAGTACCGTATTGATTTCCTAATAAAAATGTGTACATTTTTCTTAATGAATTAAAAATAGAATTTTTTTTAATACTATGAATTGTGAATATTAGTTTTTACTTCTGATTTTATGGAAAATGATCAAATTTGTAAATTACCTTTATTTTCTCTATTTATTTCATGTGCAGTTCGCTTCAGATTGACTTTTCTAACAGAAAAATGTTAACAAATACTGAGACTTTTAAATCTCTTTTTCCTTTTATGATTGGAGCTGGGCTGCTGTACTGCTGGTTGCAGCTATGATCACACTTCTCTAATCTCTAACCTCTTCTCTAATTTCTTTTTTTTCCTTTCCTCTACTGAAAAAAAGCCCAAAGAGAGGTAGCTGAGATCACTTTTAATGCGTCGTCCTGTTAAGTGTTACTGACCAGAACGAGAGGGTGTAGTCTCCGACAAACGTCTCGCTCTCCCGAACCAGGAAGGTGCCGTCTTTGGCCCCGCCCTCGCAGTACTCCTGCAGGAGCTTCTCAGCCACCTGTCGGCCATCGCGACCTCCACCCAGCTTCCCGTGGAACCAGCGCTCCGCACAGTGCTGCTCGTTGTTGTTACACTCCTGAACAATCACAGGAAAGAGGGAGTGAGCATCTTTACCTGATTAATAATACCTCCTTTTTCCTTATTTATTTATAATCACCTCCCTACCTCTTTTCCTTCGTCGTCCTCCTCTTCCTCAGCTGTCTGGTAGTGAGACGTCTCCTCTGAGTAGTAAATCTTATTGCTGGTCAGGACGAAATAGTGTGGAGTCCAGGTCTGTGAATCACACACCAAAACAAATTTCAGTAACACTCTACACGTGACACTGACTGTATGTTTGAGGTATAAAAGCACTTAGACACGCACGTGGTCGACGGGGTCTTCCAGATAAAGGATGCCGTTCTTCAGAGAGTTGCTGATGTCGTTTTCAGAGTAGCTGGCTGACGTCACCTCTTCATAAAGCGTGCCTTCCACCAGCTTCTTGTGCTGTGACACAGTGATGAAACTTGAGACACACTGATCAACGTAGGAGCATTTCACTGCATGCATGCACCGTGTTGGGACTTCTGACCAACTTTCTCTCATCCAAAATGTTTTAAAAGGAGGTCAGGGGTCTTGCTCAAGGACATTGTAACTTGAACTTGTGTCAGCAGAGTGATGGCTAGTTGTAGACAGCCAAACCAGACAAGAGCTGCATCCTAATTCAGTGCCCAGTATGGCTGGGCATCGGTAAAATCTGTGTATTGCGCACAACGATTTGAGTCGAGCACTTTTGAGCTGGGGAGCGGAGGGAACGAACAGCCAGTGGGACACACTCATAGCCCACAGAAGTGGGTCCTTTGGGTGGCCTGGAATCTACGCTGAGCCTGCACCTCTTCTCCAAATCACATGCTCTAGCCCAGCGGTTCAGTGATGCTGGCTGTGGTCAGAGGCGCAACAGGGCTGAAACCTTCAACCAGAGAGGTCGGCATGTGTTTGCCTGTGTACCTTGATGAGGATCTTCCTGCGGAGCTGGTAGGGTGAGGGAAGCTCCTCTGCGTTGTTATCAACTGGCTTGGTGAGCAGCAGATCTCCAAACACCTTCTTAAAGTGCGTGGCCATGTTCCTCTGCTGGACCACGCTGCAGTGGTCCTCGATGGACAAGATCACAGGATACCTGCACAAACACAACAGCAGGGAGGTCAACCTGTTGCAAGTTGTGCCATTTCACTGTCACCCGGGAAGGAGTGATCTGACAAACCCAGTTAACATTTCTCAATACTATGAAAACCATCTCCAAACATACTCTGATGTGACGAAGGCGTGTTCTTTGATGGTGTGCAGCACATCCAGGAATTTGATCTTGGAAGTTAATGTGTGGCCGTGGTAGATGATCGGCAGGTCGTCAGGTCCGTCCCAGCAGTCCACTGAAGGCAGAAAACACAGATTTAGGTACAAACTCTGCTGAATCTTGAGGCTTTTACCTGTGCATACCCCTGACTGAAAACACCAAAACAGCACTGCCATTCCATATGTGGCCAGTATTTAAAGGAGTGTTTCAGAAGACATTTGAACGAGCAGAAAAATATCCACAATTTCACCAGCATTAAGCCACCGTTTCACTTTCTTGTGAGTTAGAATCAAATGCTGGAGACTCTTACGTTCGATGCAGCGGCAGCCCATCCTGAGGCAGCGGGCGTAGGCTTCTAGAGACGATTCACTGGAAAACTGGTCACCTGTCAGGTAGCTGAGAGAACAAGCACATGGAGACAAACTCAGAAAGTCATTAGAGGGAATCGGATTTTCTTGCTGTCTTACTGAGAGTAAAATTTTCATTTCATTTCCAGTTATGTGCATTTAAGAGCTGCAACAGACAGTTTCCACTACTGATTAAAAGGGACAGTGTGTAGGATTTGGCAACGTCTAGTGGTGTGGTTGCAGAATGCAACCAAATGAGTACCCCTCTGCTCACTCCTCCCTTTCCAAGATTTTGTTAACGTGAGCCACCGAGTGCAAAACCGTGGTGACGCCGTTCGCCTCGCTCAGAGGCCATCCTTACCATAATAACACTACTTTAGGAGCAACGGAAGTCAGACGGCGGATAGCGGTACCACGGTTTTGCACTCTGCGGCTCACGTTACCGCAGTTTCACAAGCGTGTCGGAGAACTACGGTGGCCTTCAGGTAATGTAAAAACATGAAAGGCTCTCTCTAAAGCCAGTGTTTGGTTTGTCGGTTCTGTGCTACTGTAGAAACATGGTGGAGTAACATGGCGGACTCTGTGAAGAGGACCTCCCTATGTAGATATAAACGGCTCATTCTAAACTAACGAAAACGCAACGATTCTTAGTTTCAGATGACTATACAATAATGAAAACACAGTTTTGAATATTATATTCCATTTCTGCTAATAGATCTCACGATAGTGAGTCACTGTAGCGTCCAGTCTGCCCTCAGTCCAGAGAATGGAGAAGTAGAGCTGCACCGAGGGATTGTCAATCACGTTGAAGGTACAGGGCCCGTGTACGTTTTGATAGTTTGTTTGCTGGATTGGTTCTGGGGTGGCGAAGGCGAGGGGGCGTGCCACCGGGAAGAGAGCAGGCACGGTTAGCAGCTGTGGTAACTTTAATTCAGCCAGCGCACACCCCAGCGCCGGGGGTTTAATCTCAGACCGGCCCGACTCCCCGTCGGATCAGCAACCTTTCCTGGCGCTGGGGTTTGCGCTGGCAGAATTTGAGTTGCTGCAACCGCTGACTGGGGTGTGTCTCCCGGAGCTGCGCCCGGTCTCCTCCCGGCAGGGTGGTCTACCGGCAGCAGGAAGGAAGGACGCGATGGGGGTGCGGCCAGATTTCTTGTTTTTGCTGCTTTGGATTTAGTCCAGTAGACAGCCCCCAGTTAGCGGCAGAGTAAACACAATATAGGCCGACGCCACAAGTGGAGATTAGAAGATAGCAGCGTTATTTTGACTAGCTCAGAGTTTCAGCAGTTTGGCGTAAATTTAGATTGTGTGGACCCAGTAGTAGAGGTGAAATACTGACCCATATTTGTTTAGAGCATATAGCCAGGTATTACACATTGCACCTTTAAATACAATAACACTTCTTATACAGTACGGGGACTCCTGGGACAAATAAAAGATATGTACATTTAGGAACATTTGAGACACAGATGTTGAGACCTACGTGTTGTGTGAAGAGGAGATCCAGTACTGAGACAGCGGCTTTTTCATGTCATCAGCAACGACAGGTGAAGGTCGAGGGTCACAGACAGAATTCTCTTTAGAGAACAGGAACGTCAGGAACTAGAAACGTAAAGAAACACAATCAGACTGTGAGGAAGAAAAAAAGCAAGGACAAATCTCCACAGTCTGTTTCAGCTGTGTCACCTCATCCAGTTGTAGCATGGGCTCAGGCTGCGGTCCGCCCCTCATGTACCCCGCGAGGAACTCTCTGACACGACTCAGATCCGACGCCCAGGACTCCTGAGACGAGCCGGATAAAGAAGTGAGCACAGAGCAGTTTTTTAAGAGAGCATTTTCTGTGTGCTGTGCCGACGGGCGCTGAATCTGCTCAGTACCTTCTGGTCCATCTGTAAAAACTTCTGGAAGTCGTAGAGGGAGATCTGACAAAGCTCCGGTCTGTCAACATTCCTACAAACACAACGGTTTTCAAGATGTCAGACAGCAGAGGAGTGAAAGGTAAAGAAAGGTTCAACTAAATGAGAGAGGAGTCACGATACAGTACATTAACATGGCAACTAACCTTATTACTCTACCTATGCCAATTCTAATTATGCCATTTTTAAAAGTTAATGTTCCATAACGTTTAGAAAATGTTTCACATCCACAGAGCCAAGGAAAAAACATTAAAGTGCCATTAAAATGGCAAAAACACATGGAAATGTTTCACTGTCCTGAAAGCCAAAACCTCCCTTAAGACACTGATAAATGAAGTGTGTGTTAAAGAAAAAACTGGACAGGTAGAAGGACAACAGCGGGGGGACAGGGGAGTGGACAGTGAGGAAGAGGAGGTGGTGGAGGTGGAGGTGGAGGGACTCACCGCAGAGGGAAGGAGAGCTCCAGCTGCTCAATAATCTGGGAACAAAAGGGGAGGAACCAGGTGACGGACAGGTGGGAGGGAGCCAGGTGAAGCATAAACAGTAAGTGAGCGTGGTGAGTGCAGAAGTACTCAAGTACAGTACTGAAGTGTGATTCTGATGTAAACAAACTTTACTTTTCCATTGTGGGAGACTTTAAACTCACATCCACGACTACATTTCAGAGGGAAGTGACTTCTATCAGATGGATGTTACTGGCTGTGTGGTGCAAATTCAGACTGTACAGTAAACATGAGACAAGATCCTATATATTGCTGTTGTTGGGTACAAGTCTTGTATCTCCAACATGAAATCTGAAAAAACAGCATGTTGTTGCAGCTCGATGGAGTATAAAGTTTTAGAGAATGTTTAGAAGAGCATGTAATGTTCCAGGTTCCAGCTGTATCTCCAATTTGGGGATTATATTTCATCATTATTTGTTAAAGGACCATTGTTTGTGGTTTCGCATGTTTTACCACAAATCCTGCGTACTTAAAATCACAGCTAAACAGTTTGAAACTTGCTTGAGTTGCATAAATCCAGCAGTGAACGTTAAGTCTGCATTCATTTCTGTCAAAGTTACATTATTGTTGCTCGGTAAAGCCGCTTGAAAGGCGCTAAATGCGAGATTGTAAGCATTTCTATTGCCTCCGCACGGCTCTCAACATGCCGACAGCTGAGCTGACGGCTCGTAGCTAGCGGTGCTAACAGCGCTAACAGTAAAAACAACGGCAAACACTGTTTACAGAGTTTGGGGGGGGGAGGAACGGGAGGGAGGGTGCTACGTTTCTGCAACGACGCTGTTGGTCGGGACGGCGTTATCAGCTGTAACCGCCGTATGAGAGCTAGTGGGGAACGCTCACATGCACTAAAAGCACGCCCGGCTATGTCAACAAAGCAAGGAGAAGTTCGGATTACAACACAGAGGGAGAGCGACTTCATTCTCTGCTCAGGTAGACATTACTCCTCTATATCTTTACATAGCAAACAGTTGTTTGCTGTTATATTTATGCTCTGGATATCAAGTTTAGCACTTTTAATTGCATATTGAGTTGCACTGTCACGTCTGCTCTGCTTTACTCTCAAAGAAAATGTTGGCAAAAAATGAATGCAGCCCTGTGAGGGTTCAGACAACTCTAACACTTTTCTAGAGTCTACCATTTGATTGTCATGACCTGTTGAACATAAATGGAAAGCAATGGCTGCTTGGAACAGAAGGAAAATACATTTGAAAATCTAAAATTACAAAGCACTTAAACCATAAATGTAAAGTGTACATGATAATTATGGAGCTAAATCTGGCAATAACAGGCGTATATGGTCCTACTCTTCCATTGTGATGCAACTACTTTTATGTAAGTAAAGGATTTGAGTACTTCTTCCCCATGTGTATGTGTGCAAACCCAAAACTGACACTCACACTCTTTTGTGCGTCAAACATCAGTGTTCTGTAGAGCTGTGAGAAGTTGGGGTACGACAGGTCGCTCCTGGCCTCCACCTCCTGTGTAAACAGGGAGGATAAGAGTTAGTGTGTTACTAAGCAGTGCTGTGGTCAAGTCCCAACATTCAGAAGAGGACATTCAAAAAGGCGCAAGAGCTGCAGGCGGAAAAACAAAAAATGTTAAAATAGGGCTGTCAATTGATTAAAATATGATTAATGATTTCAACCCTGGACCCAATCCAGCAAACATTTTCATTCACATATCTTGAGGTCAGAGGTCAAGGCACCCCTTGTGGACAGTTTTTCCTCGCCAAAATTTACCGTAAATTTGTAGCGTTATTTTACCTCCTTCCCCACAAGCTAGTATGACATGGTTGGTATCAATGGATTCCTTACGTTTTCTAGGTTCATATGATGCCAGTGTCTTCACTCTAGCTTTAAAACCCACTAAAGCCAGCTACAACCTAATGTGTTAACTTGGACAGCCCTACATTAAAATAAATCAGACTTATAATATTCTGCTCTGACCTGCAGCTTGTCTTTGAGAAAGCGCATGTTGGGGACTCTGTAGTTGACCTGAGGCAGCAGAGCTTTCACATCCTTCACTGTGATACTGAAAAAGACAACAAGAGAGGGAAGGTGCATTAGAAACATTAAAGGACCAGGAGATGGCGCTGTATGGTTTAAAGACTAGAGTCAGTGTCAGGGTTCTACATATCTTCAGGCTGAGAGTGAGGTTTTCATTGTTTAGGCTCAAAGGGGATGTCTAGAAGGTGACATGTCTTGTCGTGGACACAGAGGTTCAATTCAATTCAATTTATTTTTATATAGCGTCAAATCATAACAGAAGTTATCTCGAGACGCTTTATATATAGAGCAGGTCTTAGACAGTACACCATGATCTAAGGCTGAGGTAAGGCTGGGTACAGATTTATACACTTTTACTTTACTCTGTTTCATCGCTTAAAAGATAAACCTGGTGTTATTCTAGCACCAACTCCCCAGAATCAACTGCAATAAGTTATGTGCAAAAATACCTTTTCATTAAAAACTAAACACCAGTTTTTCAGGACTTCCAGGACATTTCAGGGCATCTATTAGCAGAAATGGAAGAAAATATTCATAACTATGTTTTCATTAGTGTATAATCACCTGAAACTAAGAATCATGTTTTCGTTAGCTTAGAATGAGCCCTTCATATCTACATAGGGAGCGCTGTCTGACTTCCGTTGCTCCTAAAGTAGTGTTATTATGGTAAGGATGGCCTCTCAGCGAGGCAACCAACGTTATCTGCGTCTTGGAAAGGGAGGAGTGCACCACTAGATGCCGCCAAATCCTACACACTGTACCTTTAAAAGTTATTGCCAAAATACTGTAACCTTTAAACCACAAGGTGCATTTAGTAGCCGTTCTGGAGCTATCGATCATATCACACACTTCTCAACGGCAAACAGAGTTTTCCCAGCTGTCAGGGAATTGAAAATGTTCAAATTTCCATTTTTTCCTGAGCACATACTCGTCCATGTTGGCTTAAAAAGTTTAGCTGTTTCCAAGGTAAAGAATGAACCTTTAAGCCAACACAGAGTCCTTGACAAGCTGGCAAACACCATCTGCTGATATGATGAAAAGCTCCAGAACAGCTAATAAATAAAAAAGAGCATTTTTGGTCTATTTGCACAGAAGTTGTTGCAGTTTCTTCTGTAGAGTTGCTGGTGTCTTTACCTCTACATCTTTTTTTCTCTTTGACAAACAGCACATGGATAATCACTTTTACTGATTAACAAAACACATGCAACCATCAGCCATCAGTGACAGAATGAGGAAGAAAGCGAGGTAGAAAGAGAATCCAGGTCAATGCCCTGAGAGGATCTTTTGGGGTCAATGACCGCCATCGCTGCCAGGTCTGATTCGTCCCTCCGCCTGCTTCCCTCTGTCTAGCTACTGTTACTATTTTCACAGGAGACAGGAAGTTGCCCTCTCCCAGCCCATCGCATCACTTCCTGCTCCTTATCAGGCGCTGGCAGGCTGTTTGTCCTGGAGCGGCTTCCACCCAAACAGAAGCCTGTACTTATTAAAGCGAGCACGAGAGAGAGACAGACAGAGAAAGTGTGTGTGTGTGTGTGTGTGTGTGTGATGTGTGGAGCCTCAGGGTGTGGATGTGTGTGGAGGTTAAGGTCAGAGGTGCAGCACGCTCTTTTGATGACATCTGGATCTGGTTTCACCTCCACGTTCCGCCTGCTGTGAGAGACCAGCCAATAAGCATCCATCACAGGCTGCTGTGAAGGCTCTGATTGGGTGTTGACGTGTTTGTGGCGAGTCACCCACCTGCCCTCGTGGCTCCTGTCCATGACTTCAAACTGTTTCCTCAGCCACCTACAGAGGGAGGGACGGAGAGAGACAACATGAGACTGAAAGAGTGATTATTACAAGAATCCTGCTGAAGAAAAAAAAAATAGAAGTCACACATGTTCCCTGAAGAAAATGCGAGCGATCACTTACAGCTGAGATACTAGCTGGAAACTAAAAGTAAAATACATGTCTGCTAAGAAATCTGAATAAATATTCTCAGTCTTCTTTTTGACTTCCTTTTGTACTTATTTGGTCAAAATTGTAATCACCAAAACAGAAGATTTTTTTCGTATTATTTACTTTTCTACAGGTCTAGCGCCCCCTACATTAATGTTCTCCAGTGGGCGTGAATTTTTGACAGTCAGTACTGTAGTTTGATTGGTGCACAATCTATGTGGGCGCCAGCCACCGAAAACAGTTTGTAATGTGACTCACCTGTTAAGCGATTCTGTTTTTGCGCTTACTGTATGCGGTTTACTGTGATAACAATAGCAGATTTACCACTTGAAATTCTTTGTAATTTTTTAAACAATTTGTCCCTGATTTCAGACAAAGGCATGCTTACCATTTCTAGCCACGAATTGTATATAAGAAGTGGACGTAGTCACCGTGACGTCACCTATTAGTTTGCGGACTGCCGTTTTGAAGCCTCGGCTCGAGTTCTTGTTTTTTTGCAACCAGAAGTGACAGGAGAGGTTTGAGCTAAGTACAACGCTAAATAAGACATTTTTAGGTTACCAAAATGTTACAATTAACTTTCATGAACTGAAAACACACTGTGAAAGGGTTAAAGTTGTAAGACGAAAACAGGAACAACTCCCAGACCGGACAACGCCGTGGTAGCGACCTGTCAATCACAAGGTAGCCACGCCCTAAAGCATACCCTGCTTTATGGTCTATTTGACTCTTAATGGGACCATAATTTACTAAATGAACATCATGCTGTATTGAAGAAGACTTGAAACTAGCGATTGAGACCATAAACTCATGTCTACAATATTTACTGAGGTAATAAATCAAGTGAGAAGTAGGGTCATTTTCTCATAGATTTCTATACAATCAGACTTCTTTTTGCAACCAGAGGAGTCGCCCCCTGCTGGCTGTTAGAAAGAATGCAAGTTTAAAGCACTTCCGCATTGGCTTCACTTTTCAGACCCGGAGGTAACCCACTGATTCTAGCCAGCAAACACTGAATTTGCTGACTGAAATGAAGACTGTCCCAAGATGATTTAATCAGATATAACTGTAGCTCACTTTTTAAGCCAACGTTGGGTCCATGAGTTTGTTGACAATGACGACGGCATTTCCAGTTGACTTTTAAAACTCTTAAAAATCTTTTAAAAAGGGTCCTAAATATGCACTTGCTAGCTACATACATGATATTGTTTAAGACTGAGGCTAACGCTAACAGATATCAGTCAAAGAGTCACCATCCTTCAGCTGTAGAAGACATGGATATAAAGAAACAGCGTTGTTCTTGTACTGCAGTGTAAAGCCAGTTAGTCCGAGCATTATTAGCATGATAACCCTGTTTGAATGCTTAGATTACATACTTGTTTGTATATTTTCAAATTGTTTATTTGTACTTTTAATGTTAAAGGTGCAGTGTGTAAGATCTGGTGCCATCTAGTGGTGAGGTTGCAGATTGCAACCAACTGAAACTCCCGTGTGCAAAGCGTGCAGGAGAACTACAGTGGCTGACGCAAAAACGTTAATGGCCCTCTCTAGAGCCAGTGTTTGGTTTGTCTGTTCTGGGCTACTGTAGAAACATGGCGGCTGGCTCCGTGAAGACGACCCGCTCCCTATGTAGATATAAACAGCTCATTCTGAGGTGATTTTCAGGTGATTATACACTAAAGAAAACACACTTATTGATAAAATATATTCCATTTCTGCCAATAGATCTCCCTAAATGTTACGCACTGTTCCTTTAAAAGAGTAAAGTCCTTTAGGATGAGGACTAACATGGAAGAATAACGTGGAAACATTGTTTTTATTTCCTTACACAAAAAGTGAGGAGGATTCAAATTACAGTTCAACTTTAAGCAACAGTTTGTAGTTTAGTTAGATACACAGTCTGTATTTGTCGTACCCAGTGAAAGCTAATGAATCTACAGTTTACACAACTGTCATCGACAGACAAAATTAGCCATTTCATTTCCTCTGACCATTTCCAAACATATACCGCTCACATTATGTCGACAGCCTCCGCCTGTTCTCCTGCTCGCACCACAGAAGCCAAAACCTGCCTCCGCATATTCATCTGGAGTAAATATTTTCATCCCAAAACAAATATTTGTCCTCTCCTCCGACCGGCACCTCCCTTTCCCGTCCAGGTCGCTGCTTCATTTGATGCAACCAGATATCATTTAATCACACATACAGGGGGTGTAGGTGCTTTATAAACACACAAATAAATAGTTCAGTGATGCATGTTTATGGCTTGGCCTGTAAAGCTAATCCCAAATTAAAGGAAAATCTATCTTTTCAGAATCAAAACACTAAAACACTAAGGAAGTTGTTTCCAATTAATTTTCTGTTGATCAACTACTCAAATAAATCCACTGTTTCAGTACCGGAAGTACTCTACAAACTACTCAGAGCCCGCTTCAAGCCTACCTGAGGTCAGTTTTTATTCTCAACATATTCAGTGGCGTATTCCTTTAAGTCGTGACTACATCCAACAGTCGGACACACACCTGTCTATCTGCTGTGGTGCGGGCGCTCTCTGAGTGTCGACCATCAGCCAGTTGAGACCAGTGATCCACATGTTGACCTCCTCTTCACTGAACGCTGCAAAGACACAAAGAAAGACAACACAAGAGAGACAAAACCGTGTAAAAGTGTCTGACTGGCGACCCCATAATCCTTCAAATCTCAGGGAACAAGTTAAGGGAACAAGCGGCTAAAATAAATGTTTATTTGAAAGCTTACTTAAATGCTAATTAAAATTTATTGGAACTTTATTTTTGAGGATTTGTCCATTACTTTTTATGCGTTGTGATAACGCTGAACTCACTAGAGTAACAAATGAGACCTGGAAACACGGAGACATCACTACAACGAAGTCAACAGGTTATCTGGATTATCTAAACCACTTTATTTGGACATAAATCCAAAATAAAGCTCATCTGAAATCATGGTAATAATCCCTCATTCCACACTACGACAGGGAATTTAGGGAATAATTGATCGTGCGACTGCTCGTTTTTCTCGAGATGTGTCTGTGTTCCATGTAGGGCTGGGCAATAAGATGATATATATCGTCAAAACGATACAAAAATATCTATTGTATGTATTTTTCTATATTTATTTCTTTTTTCTCTATAATTTAACTGAAAACTGTTCATGTGTCAATGTTCATTTTGCACTCAGGTTTTACCATATGGTTATTTCATATAGACTATTTATATATGAAAATTACCAGAAAACTATATTGTGATATATATCGTTATCAAGATATGAAATGTCCTATATAAGGAGATTTTGGCCATATCGCCCAGTCCTAGTTCCAAGATCTCAGAAATAAGCTTGACTACAATGTTATTGTAACTGAGAGAAATGACGGCCAAAGCTACAAACATGATACCCAAGGTGTATTATTTGTCCTTTAAGTACATTTTTGAGAATGAATAAAGTAACTCATAGACTGCGGAAACTCACATCTGGAATTTTCTACAAACTAAATCACATAATTTAACTCTTAGTGGAAATATGTTCTGAGAAAGTGATAGACGGAGAGAAACAGAATGACAAACTAGATGTTGGTAAAATGAAAAAGGGATGTAGTGTGACCTTTAACAGACGTGCCTGTGAAGGAAATCTCCAAATGTGACAAACAGTAACAGAGAAAGTACATTGGGAATCACACACACACACACACACACACGCACACACACACACACACACACACTGACCAGCCACACTGAGCGTCCTGAGGCGAAACTCCAGGCCGTAGAGCACGATGAAGCAGTGGGCGGCGTCCAGCTTACGGGCCTCCTCCGGGTAGCGCTCAAAATCACGGGAGCCCTTCCCCAACCGCAGCTCCCGGATCTCTCGGATGTCCACTGGAGGAGGGAGGGAGGGAGGAAGGAAGGAAGGATAGTGTTGCATGAACACAAATATGCACAACCATAAATCACAGTTTGGCACGTTGTTGGTTTCCCTGCCAAACACACAGAAATCTGCTGCCGGACAGCTTAACAAATGTACTTTGTGTGTGTGTGAGAGAGAGTCGACAGAGCCAAAAAACAGACATACAAACATTTCAGCTGTCGGTGGCAGGATGCTCCAAAAGTCTGCGGAGGTTTTTAGCCGCAGCAGCCAAACAAACAGACACTTTTTGTAACTTAGCCTTCACGTATTTTAGGAAAAAGAATCCCTAAACCTTATTCCATCCAGGTTTTAAGGGACTCCTGAGTCACTTTAAGTGATAAAACAACTGAATTTGACCCCCAAATAACCGTAGCGAAGCCCTAAAATGTTGCTTAAACTCCTCAGTCGGCTCTCACATTGATGATTGAGGGTCTCAGTTGTACTAAGTTTACTAAATAAATATGTTTATTGAGGCTGCTTTTCCCTCGCCCCAGTGTGTGCCTCTCATGTGGCACCATTACATTCAAGTCACAGAGCTAAACCTCTGTTTTTCTGAAAAATAAATACCCAGAAATCTTTAAAATAAAATCATTAAACAACATTTACAACAGTTTTAAAGTTCTTTCCAGAACCCTCAAAGACTCTTCTGTCCATCTGGATAGTAAATTAAATTAATTTCGGACACATAGTAATCATCATCATTTTAAATTGTCACTGACAGCTGTAGAGTCGCTCAACGGTCATTTTCGCATCTATAAAACGCAGCACATTGCACTGCGGGATTGTTAGCAGAAAGACACTAAAATAAACTGGCACACAGTAAATGTAGTGCACCATTTATAGTAAATAGGGAGTGATTTTGGATACAGCCTTAGTCAAGTTCAGAGGTCGCTGGGTATTTATTTTTCAGAAAGGTAGTATTTAAGGCTGCAAATAACAATTATTTTCATTGTCGATTAAACTGTTGATTATTTTCTTAATTAATCGATTAGTTGTCTGGTCTGTAAAACATCAGAAAATGGTGAAAAAATGACGATCAGTGTTTCCCAAAGCCCGAGATGACGTCCTCAAATGTCTGCTTTTGTCCACAGCTCAAAGATAATAATCAATTATCAAAATAGTTGCTGATTAATTTAATAGTTGACAACTAATTGATTAATAGATTAATAGTTGCAGCTCTAGTAGTATTACGTTTAGATATCTAGAGAATGGTGAGGTTATATTAAGGGGTATATGTAAAAGCTGTATAGGTTATAAAATTACATTTGTTTACTACCTAAACAAAAAGGTGTTTTTTAATCACAAACGCATGGCACCAGTTTTTAATTTTCTACCCAAACTTAGCGCTCGGTCTGCCTGAAGCTCTGCAGCCAATGTCTGCTTATTCTGTACGTGTAGAAATATAGCTCCAAATATTATTTTTATCAAACAAAATTTAAAATATAATACAATATATACAATATTTGTTTGTGTGACAGGATTCTATTTGCAAACCAAATTTTCCCAAAGACTCTACCTCATGTTAAGATTTAAATAACAATAAAAAGATGTGAATCTGCACTATATTTTTTTATTTCATTGACTAAACATGCATTTATTTGAGCTAGCTGTGCCCTAAGCTCGCAATTTGAGCGAAATCGGACACATTAAAATCACATATTAAGGAACTGCAATTTATATTATGGAGTATTTGTACAGATTATAGGATGATTGAGGTATTTTAAAGTTTTTAAGGGATATTTGTCCAGTTGATTATGTTTGCCATTTGTTTAAAGCAGGAATTTCCAGCAGAAATACAGCTCTAGTTTTGTTTTATCATTTTGGCAATACCACTTTATCCTCTTACTGTAAAAACAGCATTTAACTGCACTTGTAGCAGGTTTTATCCACTTATTTCTACATTTAATAATTAATCCATACATAAATGAGGAGTTACTGGAAGTTTATGTGGCACCAGAAGGGTTAACAGAGTGGCGAGTCAGGCGACCGACCACAGAGTCTGATGTAAACTCTGGACTCTACTTTGACACTTGCAGCAGTCGACACACCCACAAAGAAAACCCCGGCTTATTGACATAGCAGATGTCTTGTGCAAACACACATAAACACACACTCATAGATGCTCCGGCATTCACACACCAAACACAGGCCTACTGTAGCACACACACAATTGACCTGAATGTTACTCTTGTTAAGCCTGGATGCTATTTTCCTTCAGCCAAATGAAAACAGGAGTAAAGTAGAGAGAAAAGAGACATTCTCCCATTTGATATCAGAACTTCCCACAAGGACAAAGCAACAGGTAGACAACAGGGGACAAAGAGGACAGAACAATCAAAGCCTGTTGTTGGTCTTTATCGGGTCAGAGCGAGCCATCCTCAGCAGGTTGTATATAATCCTGAATCAAAGAGCCGAGAGGAGATATCTGGTTCCTATCTGGGCCTCCTGCATGTGGAGATGACAGGGAGCATGTTTGGCATGAGATTAAGAGAAAAGTCCATTATCCTCAGATGGAAATGTGTCCATAATTTAGTGGGAGAGGGGTTGAATCTGTCTGAGTTCTTACCCAAAGATGACCTGCTTGGATTTAAACTTTTAAAAAGGAAAATTATGCAACTTCGGTACATTCCTGTTGCACAGCACAATAACTACCTGATGAATTAAATCTGATGATATTCTATATTCTTCTTGTTGTCAACAAATCCCACTTTAAAAAAAAAGAAGCAAAACCAACAGTGAATGTATCTATCAACAAGTATTGTTTGTGTATCAAAGCCTGATATCTCTTCTTCCTCTGTGTCACAGAGCTCCATTGTTGTCCAGAAACTATTAAGAACACATCAATGAGCCACACTGTTACTCTGGGTGACATGATCCTTCATTACCATGAACACACACACGGTAGTTTATTTTGACTCAATCCCACATACACCGTCCTGTTGCCCCAAATGCTCACTAGAGCACCAAATATGGATTAATCCACCGCTGAAAATAGTCCCAAACAAATACACTAGGGCTAAGCCCTTTTTGGTCGTTTCCAGTCGTTTTGGTCTTAGTTGACTAAGCTTTCTTTAGTCGTTTGGCGTTTTTTATGCTGAATGACTTATTTCCAAGAAACTTATGAGCACATCTCTGGTTAACACAAGATTTAAAGAGGTGCTTTTCTGTGATTCTTTGTTAAGAAACTCAGTTTTACAGATCTGTCAATTAAATCAACTTATGGATCAGTCGCCAAAATCAAGTGTTGGTCGACTAAGAATGCTCTATTTCCTCCTGTTTGAGTAACAGTAAGCATCTGTTTTAGGAAATGACAGATTTTTTTTAAAGATGAAACTATATATCTGTGGTCTTTCTAAAGATTTATGTGCTTGGGGCGAAGACCCACGGACGAGAAGTCAGAAAGTACTGAGAAATGGACAAACACATTGTTGGTTTTGGTGTTTTCAAGAGATTTGTAGACCATAAGAAACATATCAAATAACTCCAGCCTTATTCTTTAATCAGAAAAAAAACAAGGAATGAATGGACCACTAAACTTCTGGGGAAAAAAAGCTGCAGAGCATCTGGACCGAAATCCATCCAAAGTATTAACATTCACGCCTGCAGATGTCCTATCACTGAGTATTCCAAACTGTCAACTACCAAAATCAGCATCAATTTCTTACTCCGATTCTTGTTTGCTCACATTTTAACTGGATATTTCTTGATCAAAGTTATAATTTTGTAGCCTGACCAAAAAAAAAAAATCTCAACACACAGTTCAACTTGTTGGATGACAGTGGATGACTCCCTCTTCGGCAACAACAAGTAAATTGAACCTTGTGTCCCGATTTCTTCTGTGAAGTTGCCATTTTCAAGGGCAAGAATAAACCTTGAAGCTCGATAATTTAGGTCGTTTTAAGCCTGCAGTTCTTTCACGGCTGCTTTGTGTTAAACACTGAGACTATTTGAGAGGTTTTGTTAAATAGAAAAAAAATGGTTTTGTAGAGAAAAGTTTCAGTATTGGTACTGAAACTCAGTTTTCACATCGACACTGGTGAGTTATGTTAGTAGAACGCTTTTTACAGTCAAAGTTGACTTATTTTCCACCCAAACCGATATTAAAAATACCCCAAAAACTGGTATTTGTTTTTCTCTGGTCATTCCCTTTATTACTTCCTGCCATGTAGTCTGGACGTTGGACACACTCCCTGCCAGTCTCACTCCACAACACACACACACACACACACTGAGAGCAAGATTCCTCCCACTGTGGCCTTTAATCCTGGTCCAGACTGTAAGCATGGTTGTGATAAAGACACTCACAACGGCTTTAAAGAAACGCTCTGATGTAAACTTTGATGAACGTAACAGGAGGGAGAGGTGAGAGGAATCAACACAGTGGGCCAACTGGAGATACATCAGAGCAGAAGATACTTTCAACAGTCTCATATAGAAAGAAAACGACATAGATCATCACCAGAGAAGCTCGTAAACTAACCGTCTGTCTTTCCTTAGCCAGTTCTCAGTGCTCGCTGCTCGGACTGAATGAAAGTTCCCTGAACGCACCGCGAGTTGTGTGCACCGCTGACCTGAAACCACCAGCCGTGGATAATTGCAGTGCATTTTCAGTCAAACAAACTGTTCCTGGTACAGCTGGTGACATCACTCTCTACCAGATGGCAGATGTGGAGATTATAAATCACAGGGAGGCAAAACGATGGGAGACGAGACCGAAAGTTAAGCTACAGGGCAGGTTATAAAAAGAAAAAACTAATGGATAGATGGGATGCCGATCGAAAAGCGGTTAAATAAAGTTGCTGATAAATAGAAAGGGGACAGTACAGAGCATGACGGAGGGTTTCACCAACTTTGAACTTTTCATTCGAATGTGGGAAAAGATGAAATATTCAAAACTTTAAAGTTGTTGACCTTTGAGAAAATTAACTAAATCCAAACTTAATTTTTTTAGTAAGTGATAGCCCTAACCTGGATTAGTGTCAACTCTGCTACACATTTGAGCTACACAGAGCAAAGAGATGCTGAATGGAATGAATGAAAATCCAATGGAGGTTTATGCGTTTTCGTCTTTTAAAGGGATAGTTTGGGTGTTTTTGAAGTGGGGTTGTATGAGGTACTTATCCATAGTCAGTGTATTACAGTAGATGGCTGTCGGCATGCCCCCAGTTTAGAGAACCAGACAGGAGTTACCACACGGAAGCAAAGCTGTGGACGGGACCGGTAGCAAAACGTATTTTAGTCACCTAACAGAGAGGCTCAACTAAAAGAAAAAATAAATGTATATTAGTTTAAATGTACGCTATATTTAAAATATTTTCACCGGTTTACCTTGCCATGACACAGCTACACAGTCTATGTTTCTGACAGGGAAGTGAATCACAATCTATGTTCCTGCCAAAGCAACCAGACTCCATTGAAAAAAACAGTAATTTTACCTTGCAGAATACAGGAGTTGCTGGTCTACCTCTGCCTCAATCGGTTAGTTTGTTTGTGCTATTGTGTGACTTTGGTTAGTTTGGATTCACCAAAGTCACACAATAGCACAAACAAACTAACCGATCGAGGCAGCAGTAGACCAGCAACCCCCGTGTTCTGCATGGTAGAATTACAGCTTTTTTTTCAATGGAGTCTGGTTGCTTTGGCGAGAGCATAGATAGATACAACGGCTTCAGTTTCCGTAAGAAAGGGCTGTCTGACGGCAAGGTAAAGCAGTGAAATAATCTTAATATAGCATACAATTAACAGCTGATAGTGATTTTTTTAGGCGGGCCTTTCTTTTTCGTGGCTAAAATACGTTTTGCTGCCGGCCCCGTCCACAGCAGTACATTGCTTTGCTTCCGTGTGGTAACGCCTGTCTGCTTCTTCAAACTGGGGGCATGCTGACCGTCATCTACTGTAGGTAATACACTGACTATGGAAGTACCTCATACAACCCCACTTCAAAAACACCCAACCATCCCATTAAGGACCATATCAGTGTGTTTTCTAAAGCTTGCAAACACACGGATACAATCCTAAATCACGCTTTAAATCAGGGGTCTCAAACTCGCGGCCCGCGGGCCAATTGCGGCCCGCAAGACGATATTTTGTGGCCCCCACCTTGATATGAAAGTTTAATGTTAGTGCGGCCCGCAAATTATTTATTTTTTTTTTTTTTTATAAAGTTTTTTTTTGGGGGCATTTTTTCATTTTTATTGACAGGACAGTGGATAGAGTCTTGAAAAGGGGGGAGAGAGAGAGTGGATGCGGAAAGGGCCACAGGCCGGATTCGAACCCGGGCCGCCGCGGTCAGGACCAAGTCTTGTTACATGGGCGCCCGCTCTACCAACTGAGCTAACCAGACGCCCTCGGCCCGCGAGTTTTATGTGAATGGCAGTTTGCCGTGGAAGGTCCCTTTGTTGCGCGAGCCCGAGCTGAACGAACCTACCAATCACAGCGGGGTATATGGCTCCCGGGGGCGGGCAATCGGCCGGGCTTGATGCAAGCAGAGAAACATTTCACAACAACTATGGCGGCGCCCGTGTAACATCGCATAAGCTTGATTAAAGCTTGATTTATACTTCTGCGTTGACTCGACGCCGTAGCCTGACGTGCACCTCTCCAGAAATGTAACTACACGTCGCGGCGACGCAGACCGCAACAGCTGTGATTGGTCCAGTCTCTCAGCGATGCTGAGCGGCCAGGACCAAGTTCAACTTCTCTCTGCCTCCATCTTTTCAATGTTTGTTCACACAAATCCACTCAGATATATTTTCTCTTTTCGGCGTTGCAGTAATGTCAGTAAAAGTTCTGTGGTTCAACAGTTATTAGCTCCAACTCCGCTCAGTTTCTGTTTGTAGTACAAGAAGAAGAAGGAAACTCATAGAGACGCCGCCGCCAACTAGCGGTTTGGTGGTGTAATTGCAGAGCAACACAAACACAGCAGGCACAACTTTATTGCGGAGTGACACCAAGTGGAATGAATATATATCTTGTCACACAGCCCCAATCATGTCTTTTTCAAAGCCTGCAGTGAAGAGAAAGGTTGGTGACGAGCACAGACAATTTCAGGAAAAGTGGGAGACGCAATAGAAGCCATGTTCAGAAGAACCGTTCATGTTCTTCAATGTTCCATTCATGTTCAGGACAGTTCATGTTCAGGACAGTTCATGTTCAGAAGAACCCATTCAAGTTAAAGAACTGTTAATAATGACGTTTGAGAAGATTGTTTTTTTTTTAACAAAGCTTTTTTTGTGGAATACCTGATGCGGCCCAGCCTCACCCAGACTCTGCCTCCAGCGGCCCCCAGGTAAATTGAGTTTGAGACCACTGCTTTAAATGATTCCCTATTGGTGCAAACCACCAAACCAGCGCCTCATTTGTGGTCCATGTCTCTGCTTCCTGCAGAAGATGCTGGACCTTTTGTTTTCCTGCAGCCAGCCAGTCCTTCAATCTGAGACGGGAAGCGAGACACTCCCTGATAACCCCACACTTCCTGTGCCTCAGGATTTAATACCTCCACTGTTTGCCAAGGCGCTCATCTCAAAGAAAAACAGCAAAGCTGAGAGAGAAACTTTATTTTAAAGCAAACAGTAGAAAAAAAAAAAAAAAAAAAGTACGAGGCAACAAAAACAAAGGAAGAAAATCAGGAGAGAAGGGGGAGGTGAGAGGAGACCGAGCTGGATAAATATGAGTGAGATTTCAGAGAACAAAAGAATCAGATGAATGACCTTGAACATCAGAATGAAAGTGAAAGAAAATAGACTGAGAAAGACATGGGAGGTCAGAGAAAATCTTGAAAATGAGAAGGGTGTTTAGGTGGGTGTGTGGGGGAAGGAAACTGGGAAAGGACAGCTGGAGGAGGAAAACGGAGAGAGAGGAGGAGGAGGAGGAGGAGGGAAGAAAAGTGGGTAGCTGAGAGATAGAGCTGTGGGAGATAAAGTGAAGGAGAGACCCGCTGCGTTCCAGGAATGTACTAGTGGGTTTGTCCAGAGGGAGGTCGTTCGTAAAAAGGGCCATTTGTGGGTTATGAAAGTGGTTTCGTGCATGCTCAGACACGTCGTTGTTGTCTCTAGGATTTATCGAAGGTGCCGTTTGTGCGGTTTATGATTATGGATAAATAATTGACAAGGTTCCCTGAGTAGAAACAACACCTACATGTGTGCAGCTGCCATTAGTCCCTGAGCTTTTGTAGAATGACTGGTGGGGGGATGGCGGTTACTGGAGATGGAAAAGAAGAGAAAGCTGTAGTGGCCCTGAGAGCATAGCGCACTGTAACACACAAGCCAATAGATAAAACACAAGCAAATGAAGAAAACATCTTCCTCAATCTGACAACACATGCAGAGACGCGCTACAAATACAGAAACACCGCAAGTTGCACAGAAGAAAACGGAACTGAAACTTAAATACGTTTACAGAGAACAGAAAGTGATGAACTCACCTGGACACGAGAATTGGGGCCATGATTTGTGACTCATAGCGTTAGTGAAGTTGACTACCTGTCGATGGTGTTGGCTAATGGGTTAAAGACTATGTTTGTTTTAGTTTAAATCATAGAAGTGGACGTAGTCACCGTGACGTCACCCCATTGGTTTGTGGACTGCCGTTTTGAAGCCTCGGCTGTCCCCAAGTGACACGAGAGAGTGGAGCTAAGTACAACCTGACGCTGAATAAGACATTTTTAGGTGAACCAAATGTTACAATTAACTTTAATGAACTAAAACACACGGTGAAAGGGTTAAGGTTGCAACACAAATATGTGGACAACCGGACGTTGTAGTAGCTACCTGTCAATCACAAGGTAGCCCCGCCCTAAAGCATACCCTGCTTTATGGACTATTTGACTCCAAATGGGACCAAAATTCACTAAATGAACATCATGCTGTATTGAAGAAGACTTGAAACTAGCGATTGAAACCATAAACTCATGTTTACAATGTTTACTTAGGTAATAAATCAAGTAAGAAGTAGGGTCATTTTCTCATAGACTTCTATACAATCACACTTCTTTTTGCAACCAGAGGAGTCGCCCCCTGCTGGCTGTTAGAAAGAATGCAAGTTTAAGGCACTTCAGCATTGGCTTCACTTTTCAGAACCAGAGGTTTCCCACTGACTTAAACATCCTGATTGCTTGACAGATGTATTGCAGATAATATTGCAGATATTTTCTACACTGGTTACTAGCATCCAAATGAACTGATGAATTATGCACAATTATTGACTTAGAGGCTATGTTAGTATAACGAAGTATAGTCAGCTTAAAACTCGTGTGTTCGTCAGTTTTTAGTGTCCCCTGAAAACTTCTTTGTCTTTCAACTCAGTTATTTTGTTCAACTTGCGGCGTTTCTGTATTTGTTTGTGTTTTCTGTGTTTCGTTATGATGCACACATGTCGTCCAATTGGGGAATACGTTTTCTTCTATTTCCATGTTTTCTCAAGTTACGGCATAAATAATCACCTTCAGCGGGGCCGATGGAAAAACAAACGTGACAGCAGTAGACCTACTCCTATCTCATAGGGGAGGAGTCTTTTTCCTTTTCTTTTTTACTGGGTGCTACCATAAAGTCTGAGAGTTAGAATAACACATGGCAGACAGAAGGAAACTCTATCATGCCAGTTGTGAATGCCATGAGTTTTCTCGGTGCTAACAGACACTGTAACAAATCCTCCCCCAGGCCACAGAATCCAGGGCGCAGACAATAGCCTCCACACCCCAGACAGGCAGGACAGTAGAGCTCCAACGGGCCGATTCAACAGCACAACAACAGCCTGCCGCTTTAAGTACACCGCTGCCACTTGACTCCTCTCCAGAAGGCTGCCACCGCCGCCTCAGCCCACCGCCAGTCAGTCAGTCAGTCAGTCAGTCAGTCAGTCAGTCAGTCAGGTGGCGTGTCAGGCAGCCAGACAGGAAACTCTGAGCTGTACCAGGACTCAGGATTCATGTGGCAGCAGCATGCATGCTACTTTGTCTGAAGAGTTACTGGCAGGCTGACATGGAGGAAGCAGAGGTCACAGGGTCGTGATGGGTCTGTCCGCTGAGGCAGCCATGACAGCACCTAAGCTGCAAGTTGGGGTCAGGATGGGAGGTGTGTGTGTATGGGGGGGGGGCTAGCCTACGACATTACAAGTGTTACTCATTCTTGTACCTTTACAGCAGGCACACACAGAGAAAAGATTAAAAACAAACCTGCACAACTTTTTTTTTAAAGGGTCACTTCACCCAAACTACAAAAAAACATACTTTCTAGCAGCCCAAGTGATGTGCAGACACGGAGAGAGTTTTGGTTTTAGGCACTGAGGTTTCAAGATAACCGTCATTGATCTGTCATTTTTTTTTAATACTAATGCGGATACGATACCAGAGTTAGTACCAAAACAGAAAATCTAAATATATTAATCAAGTATCGCGATATTATGTTTTGTGATACTGTTTTGATTCTCAAAAACACTGTAGCTCAGTCAATACTTTATTTAATTTAGCAAAGAGATGTGCCCTCTCAGTCTATGTGCCCTCTCAAAGTAGTGCTATGATGTTGGATGTTACAGGGTCTGTGATAAATGCAGATCCCACTGTTCTGGTTGCATAAGAAAGTACACTTTTTTTATTCTGATTTTATGCATCTGGTGGTGTGTTCTTTATACTGTGACAGTTTTCTTAAAATTTGATTAAAAAAATAAAAAATAAAATCGCAATATATCGCCTTACTTACAGTATCGTAATATATTGAATTGTTACCCTTGTATCATGATAGCTATAGTATCACCAGATTCTTGCCAATATACAGCCCTACTTGATCGGGACCTATTATGCTTATTTTCAGGTGCATACTTGTATTTTGGGTTTCTACTAGAACATGTTTACATGCTTTAATATTCAAAACCCGCTTCATTTTTCTCATACCGGATGTGCTGCAGCGCCTCTTTTCACCCTCTGTCTGAAACGCTCTGTTGGACCCGTGTTGACCCCGCCCCCTCCTAAGAAGCCCAGTCTGCTCTGATTGGTCAGCTGGCCCACTCTGTTGTGATTGGTCAACCAAACCAAACTCTTCTCCACTCCACTCCACTCCAGCTCTGCTCTAACTAGCTCTGTTTGAGGGCGTGCCAAACTAGCTGCCTAGCAGGTATTATGCAAATGTGTTACTTGGTGACATCACAACGTTACGGAGAAAAAAAGGCAGGACTTCAAGCGAGGCGTTTCAGGCAGTTCAGGAGCAGTGTTTCTATGGGAAATTATATTTGCAGACCTTTTACATGCACAAAAAGCCATACAGTATAACACACTAAAGGAAAGGGGAAAAGCACAATAGGTCCTCTTTAAAAGGGTCACAAGCCAAAAGGTTGGGAACCACCGCTATAAAAACTGCACACGCAGAATAAGAAGAAACTGTCCCTAACGTTCGGTTTATGTGTTTGTCAGCACGTTCTCAGATACTTCAGCCTCAGCTGACATTTCATCATCTCCTGATACAGAACCTGTGACTGGCACTTAACGTAAATGATGTGAAGAAGGAGAAACGAGGGTATACGGGGCCTGAACGTGAGACACATCAGGGATGCAATGTACTGCTTGTATTCTATGCATGAACGGATTACGAGCCCAGTAGGCCCACTCACTGCTCTTTCACATCAACACTCACCCTCTCCTTCTAGTTTGTCAGGGTTTCGGCTCCACACTATCTGCCGCATGTCCTGCCTTATCTGGAAGGTTCTCCTCTCGGGCTTCTGGGACTTCTTCTGGTAGAAGACGGTCATCACCGTCCCCATCTCCAGGCTGTGGAGGATGCGTGGACCTGCCTCTGTCCAGTCCAGCATCCTGGAGCCCGTGACCGGACCAGCAGCCCCAGCAGCGGCACCACTGGCAGCGGCCTCCTCGGCACAGCCATTGAGCAGGCCACCGAACCTGGCTGCACACATCTTTACTGCATAGCTATACAGGGGACACCTTGCAGGATTTACTGTGCTGTACTGGTTTTGAGGGTGAGGATGTCCTTTAATCACTTAATTGAATGCAGCAGTTATCCAACATGTTCAAAACCACTGGGTGCCAAGAGGTTGTTATGAACCCAAATTGTGCCGCTCAGAGCAAGGCAGAGGTTTTTAAGTGCCAGTGTGATTAAACCACATTAGAAACACAAGCTGAAAGACACTCAAGGGCTGAAACAACTGAAATGTCTGAGATGTGGATTATCCTCTGGTCCTCTGGAGGGGGAGTGTATACGCCTGTGTTATCCTTTCCAGATGCTTCTGGCAGCACACCAGTGAAATCCTCCCGGAGCGAGCTCTCATCACCGCTGGACTCAGGTTTCCACCCTTTTAAAGTGTCCTCCTGCTGGTCCTTCAGTCCACGACAGCAAAGAAGGCACCACAGACTTTAAATCCACCACCGCCGCGTCGCCGACTGCTGCCGCTTGCGTCGCCTGCTGCTGGAGCGGCAAACACGACGCGTCTATCTATCTATGGTCCTGGCTTTTTTGGGTAAAAATGAAGTCAGTGCGAGCGACAAAGAAGCCGAGTTATGTAACGATGAGTCGGATAAATACCCGGAGGTGAGTGCAGCTGGGCGGCGGAGAGGAGGAGAGGAGGACGGGCATCGGAGGGCGCTCTGCGGCGGCTTCACGGACGCGGAGAGACGCGGATTGGAGCGCACGGAGCGGCCGCGCTCCCAGACGCAGAACCATTACTGCTCTCTCCTCAGACACTTCTCCTCTTTCACGGGCACATTACACCGCCGACAGGATGCATTATCCCCACGCAGGGGTAACCGTACAGTACAGAGGAGTGCGGGGTTGTTGGTGGCAGTCTTTTGCTCCAGTTTTCTCCTCGCTGCTGCTCCTCGACCAGGATCTCTCCTCCTTCTGCCAGTGCGTCCGCGCTCTGCTCTGCTCTGCTCTGCTCTGCTCTGCTCTGCTCTGCTCTGCTCTGCTCTGCTCTGCTCTGCTCTGCTCTGCTCTGCTCCGCTCTGCTCCAACTCCAGAGGTCTTGAGAGGAAATTAGGGGCTAGCAGACCGGAAAAGCTTGATCCGATTTTTTTTTTTCCTCCTGTACTGTAGTATATCTGAGGGAGGATGAGGGGAGGGAGAGTTGTAGTGAGAGGAGAGGAGGCAGAGAGAGAGAGAGAGAGCAGAGCGACCTCCGTGGGTCTCCAGGAGATCTGCAGCCTCGAGGAGGAGGAGGAGGAGGAGGAGGAGAGGAAGCACGCTGCGGGGGATGAGGCGGGTCAAGAGGTCAAGTGGGGTTCAAAAGACAAAAGGTCACAACATGTTAGACAGTCATCAGCTGCAGCAACAAATCATCTACAGCTCAAGCAAACTATAGTGATTTAGTTTGGGAAGCAAAGTTTATTTTCCTTGTTTTTCCTTTTTTGTGCCAGGTTAGATTACCACAACATGATAAGAAACGTTTTCATAATAACAATAATAATAATAATAATAATAATAATAATAATAATAATAATGGGTCAAAAAAATAATAAAGAAAATATCAAATATAAACTCAAGACCTTGAATTTAAATTTGTTTTTAGTTTTTTTGTCAGACTGTTTCCAAAGTCAAAAATGAACTCTGCACTGAAATGAAATAGTTTATCAATCAAAAAGTGAAAAACTTTAATATCATTGTAAATTGGAAATGCTTTGGGTTTTGGACTGTTGTTCAAACAAATTTAGGAGTTATTTTGGCTCTGGGAACGTGTAACGGGCATCTTTCTTTAATAATAATTTCAATGAAAAATGTATTTTTCATTCTGCTGTTATTTTTCTTGATTAAAACACACACACGCACGCATCAATATGGAGAGATGTCACATTGCAGAGTGCCCCGAACAGTTAGGTGCCTGGCTCAAGGGTTCCTCTGCACTGCCCAGGAGGTGAACTGGCACCTCTCCAGCTACCAGTCCAAACTCCGTACTTGGTCTGTGTGGGACTTGAACTAGCTACCCTCCAGTTCCCAAGCCAAATCCCTAAAGACTATACTACAATTTTTTGACATTTTATAGCCTTAACAATCTATTAATTTAAAAAAAATTAACTGATGGAGCAAATGACAATGAAAATAATAATCATTATTTTCCCCTTATTAATTATAAATATTGCTCTTTTTACTCCACTACATTTATTTTGCATTTTGCAGTGCTCTCTCTATGGTGCCCTTCCAGTGGAGAAAATGTGATGCAGTGCCCTATATAGTCTACATGCTAGAAAACTTTCTGCGGGCTGGTGTCCCACCACATGCAGCTGGTGCCCTTTTTATTGTCTTTCCAGTGTCTGCCACCATCATGAACTCAAATTCATAAAATATGAATCCACATATATAATAATAGAACATTATTTAAGGGGCCACAATGAGTATTTTTACTTTACTTTATTTAAGTATATTTTGCTAATAATACATCTGTGATTTTACTTTTAAGTAAAATGCAGGAAAGCAAAACTTTTTGTTGTAATTGAATATGTTTACATTGTTACTGCTACTTTTACTCAAGTAAACATTCTTCCAACACTGATGATGTATATCAGTTACAGTATGTTTCCTAATAAATCAAACTTCAGTAATGAGCAGAAAACATTGGCTGAAGGCTCTGAGTTTGAGATATTCTGTGTCGCCCACCTCAGTGAGATGAGACAGTCTTGGATGACATCACAGCCTCTCCGTGTCTAATCAGCTCCATATGTCTGCTGGGTGTATCTGCATGTCTACTACCACTGGTCAGCAGGCAGCCAATCAGAACTCAAGGAAACACTTCTCACATGTGCCGGAGCAGAAAGGAAGGGAGGCCGGAGGGTTGTGTAGAAAAGAGTTTTCATGAGAGTGGAGAAAGGATGAAGAGTTGGATCACTGAGCCCTCCTGAGCCGGATCTCAAGTCCAAATAAGTCAAACACAAACAAGACAAAAGCAAATACCACACACAGGACAACCGCACACGATCAGGATGATTTGTCTTCCGCAGTTGCCGTTAAAACTCAAAATGTAGCCTGCAAATGAACGGCAAAGAAGTTTTATATTACATTAAAGAAATGCACCTTGATAGTGACAGATAGTGACATGTGCGCAATAAGTAGAACTAATTAAATACCACTATCTGTAGAAGTTACATGTGATGGAAATTGTTAAGATAATCTGATGAAATATGTTTTGTTTGAAGAAAAGTAGAACATCCTGGTGAAAATGAGTGCAGTTTTTTTAGCAGATTGCATAACAATCTGCTGCAGTGAGTTGGAAAATGTAGCGATTTTCTTTTATCCCAAATTGTTTGTGCAATTAATTACAGACAAGATACATTTCAATTTCAATTTTACACAACCACTGGAAGGCAACAAAATTGAAAAGTTTCTAATTCCAGTGGCTTTGATACAAACACTTTCTGAAAACTACACAAAAAAATAAACATATTGGCAAGTCATCAACTGCAATTATAGTGGTATTATTTCAAATGGTTTAAAAATTGGTATAAAAATACAGAATACCGGCAGAAATTAAAGCTGCATTTATCAATTTTTTGGTCACTATGCGGCAAAAAAACTCAAAACAACCTGAGAAACACACTGGCTATTGTATTAGTAAACAACTGCCTATTTACACATCCATCCATCCATCCATCCATCCATCCATCCATCCATCCATCCATGATTAATGTTACTCCAATATTCACTCTACTTTTAGCTCTTATTTTGGTCTCCACCAACTCCTGAAAACAATATCTGTCTCTTTAGCTGCTAAATGCTCAACTATGTTCACAAGCTAGTTTCTAACTGTGTCTGACAGCTGGTTGTCGCTGAGCAGGCAGTGTGCAGATTTTTTTAAACCTATATTTTGCCAGATTTATTCCAATTATCTCCATAAACATTTTGACAAGTCAGCAAAAATGAAAAGTTAAAGATGTAAGATGGAAGATATGGGCCTTTCTTACCCCAACGTTCACAGACATTACTGAAGTACGACAGCAACTCAAGGTCTAATTACTACCTTTTTCTGTAGTAAATCTCAAGTAAAAGTTAATAAGTGAATCTTGAGTTAAGATTTCATTTTATTTTTTGAACTGTTTTTATTTGTTTTACTCCCATTACTGATGTAAACAAACCTTTTACAGTAATCGTAAAAACATTATAGACTTAGTTTTAATAGTTGTCTAGTATTAGCACCAAATGGTTCAATTTAAGAGAAGGGAACAAGGTAGACAAAGAGGGAACAAAGGTCAAAGTTTCACAGTTTCAGAATAAAAGTCCATTAAATTAGACAGATGCTGTGTTTTCATTTGCTTCCATCTGTCCCCGCTGGACTTTCCAAAGTCTATTTCTGTCCATTTAAACCCTGTTTTATAAACATTAGCTTTAAATGGCAAAGCCCACAACACATTTATGTATATTCTTATATTTGGAGAGTATGTTGGGGTTCATTGGGACCGTGATATACAAACGTATGCACTTCTTTTACCGTAAGGCACTTTGGAAAAGAGTGTCCAAAAAAAACAAAAAACAGGAGATGACAACAGTCTGGGATTTTATTCAGTTGGCTAAAAGAAAGTTGCTGTTGTTGGAGCTTCCTTTTTTAATCTCTGTGACCAGGTTATGGAGTTTCTCTGAGAGCGCCACCTGGTGGGAGAGAACGCCACAGATAAGAGAGTGTAGAGTTTGTGAGATCCTGCTCTGTGTCTGAGAGAAGGTCTGAACGTTTCTGTATTCATTTAGTATGCATCCAGTACAGATTTGTTTGCGTGTTAAGCTCACTGTGTAAGACTCTGGCTCCTGCAGCCTCTTGTGTCGATGATGCAGAGTCTGGAGGGAACTCTGGACCTTGGCTCTTGTTTCTGCAGCGCTGCACAGAGGGTGTGTGACCTAGAAAGAGTGGGAGACGCATTCGTAAAGACTTAACTCCTACACAGAAGAGTACGGCAATATTGTCTTCTACACTCAATGCCTTCCAAAACAAAAAATCTGTCTTTTTATTAAGTATGATTCTTTATTTCTTATCCCGTATATATATATATATATACATATATATATACGTATATATATATACATATATATATATGTATATATATGTATATATATACACACACACAACATATATTTAATATTTTTGACCCCTATCAGCATCTATAACCCCATAATTTATTATATCTTCAACTGACTTAACAGTACAATATTTAGTGCAATAATTCAGCTGTGCAATAATCTGGTTTACTCTGGCATTAACACTGCATTTATTCATACAGTATTTTTAAACTAATATTCATATTTATTTATACTATTCTTGAATTTTTACACACTTAATGATAGATCCTATTTTTTGGGCATTATTATTTGCACTGTTGTTATACATGTCCCTCCACCACGGAGCGGGAGCGTGTAGTGACCAGATTGGAATTGGGCCAGAGTGTCTACTGCTGTCCAATATATCTATAAGTATATATATATATAAGTCCACAAGGGAGATAATGCACACTTTATACAGACTTCCAGTTCACTTCTAGTGTAGAATTCACCAGACTTTTGTTAAGATGATATGGAAAATAAAAATATGGCTGCGATGATGGAAAGGAAACAACCACAAAAACAAGCGTCACGAAACAGCAATCCTCACCTGTCCTTTGGTAAACACTTCCTGGCGCAGACAGGTGACCTGAGCTGGAATGACTGAGACACAGGAGTTATTATCATCACACGTCAGAGGGTAACAGCTCAGAGAGACTCCGGCCTCTGGAGGAGACTCCACAGCGAGACACACCAAATCCAGAAAAGGATGGCCTGCAAGGGAGAAAAGAGCGGGAAGCTGTGAAACCTACCAACCTTTCCTACATTATTCTGGTAGTAATATATATGATTATCATTTTAAATTAATTTTTTATTAGTACCCAGGCAACACAGTTGCAAATTAGTTTTAGTTTTTCATAAAAGGATATATTTTTCAGTTTACAAAAAAATATTTTCACTGCTTATTTTCATTTTAGTTCAGTTTAAGTTTTTTTAAGTTAAGACATTAAAGGGATGGCTACCAAGACCGTCTTGTGGTGTATCGTCATATCACCCACTCCTTGTTAGCATAAGAATCCCATTACAGACGTTGCCCTGATGTAGCTATTAGGATGGAAATGTTGTGCAGAAAAAAAACTAAAGTAAAATGCTGAAAACATAGAGAAAAATAAGTGTGTAGGAGTTGGGGTGAAGAGAGATGAAGATAGAGATGCATTCTCACCCTCAGCGTCGACGAGCCTGTAGACAGCTTTCCTCCCAGGGACAGTGCTCTTCTTTGGGTCCTCACTGATCTTCATCCTGGGCGTCCCCCTCACCTCCACCAGCTAACACACACACACACACAAATGGCACCATACAAATGTTAATAGGAGAAGTGAGTTTGAGGCATTTGGAGAGACAACCCATTTTTGTGTTTAACACTTTACCTTGTACACACAGCCTAGCGAGGGTTGTTGTGTGCAGGTGACCAGATGTGTCCCGACACCGACCGCATCGATCTCATTCTCCTGAAACAATAACACACAGAACATCAGAGAGAAAAAAACCTTCTTGTTCATCATAAACAATCCACATGTTCAGTCACAATCTACCTTCTTGTTGAGCTCAGCCATGCTCTGCTCTGTGATGTTATTGCTCCCGACGATGATCAGCGAGTCAAAGGCGGAGACGGAGAAACTGTAGAGATGAAGAGAACAAAAGGAACAACAGACAGTCAGGCATGAACCACAAAACTCTGTAGGAGTAAGATATATTCTCACTTAACGTTTTAAAGCTGCACACATACAGCATGGCACCTCACTCACTGCTCGCTGCAGAGTCTGAAGACACGACGGACGTCAACCGACTGCCTGCAGAGGTCCCCGCTGTCCAGACGGATTCCTACAGGCCTGTAGTCCAGTTCACACAGAGCCAAGGCCACGGCGCAGAAGTTCAACAGACCACTACTGACAAATCAGATACACGCACACATTTCATCATATGAGCATGAAGCATGAGTTATGAACTATAACATGAACTGTTAAAATGAGTAGGTAGCCTTGAGTTCTAGATAATTATAATTTTTCACTATTTTCTAAGAATTATTGCTTAAAAAATGTCCTGTTATTGATTAAAATAAATATGATCAAGAGGGGAATCAATAACAAAGACGTTCGTTAGTTGTTAGTTGTTGTCACAGTGAGGATCGGTGCAGTTACCAGTGATGGTGAAATTAAGATTTCCACCAAATTCTATGACAAATAGATTCATTACGCCAAACGTGAGTTAACTCAGTGTACACTAGTGACACCTGCTGGTACAAACTGCACATTGCACTTCTGCTGTAACTAATAAAGTACTGTTCTGATATCTAAATACTTATTAACTCTGATTATTATTCCTGCTAGGCTAGGTATGTTGTTGTAATTATCTTGTTTTCATAAATAAATGATGCAACATCAGTGGTGGAAGAAGTACTTTGATACTTTACTTACATAAAAGTACTAATACCACAATGTAAAAATACTCCAATACGAGTAAAAGTCCTGCATTTAAATTCTACTTAAGTCAAAGAACAGAGGTATTATCAGCTAAATTTACTTGACGAATTAAAAGTACTGTAAAAGTACTCGTTTTGCAGACAATCGGCCCCTGGGATTTTAATAAATCTTATTATTAAATTAATACTGATGCATCAATGTGTAAGCAGCATTTTACTGTTGTAGCTGCTTGAGGTGGAGCTGGTTTTAACTACTAATATACAGTTGGATGGTTAATAGGAAAAGAAAACACTTACACTTACACTCTTATAAATCATTGCGGCTCGGTGTTTCCTATGTGCGCTCGCGTGTGGCTACGCTGTTCCAACACAAACTACACAGAAGCACCAAAACCGCAAAGTTATATCCGGTGAAGCACGTCTTGCAAAACAGTGTCGACTCTTCCTGCTCCAGCCCCCCCGACCGCGGCCAGAAGACACAGGGGAGACCGTAACCCTGGTCTCCAGGGCCGGAGTCGACGCTGCACTCTGCTCCTCGGCCTGCCTGCCTTCACTCACACACCGCGATCGTTCTCACTCGCTCCACCTCTCACGTGCATGCGCGCACACTACACACTGCAGAAGAGTAACGTTATCGTCTCCGACCAAAACTCCGGTGTCTCCCCTGTTCCCTCCGACCGCGGTCGGGAGGCTGAAGCAGGACAACACTAGTATCAGCATTGATTCATGGAGAGACCTTCATCTGGTCAGCTAACATTACTGCCAAGCAGGTGAAATATAGAGTGATATTGTGGTTTCAGCTGACGAGTGTCGCCTCACTGTGTTGATCAATGCTCATTCATGTCTATGTAGAGCGAGCACAAGCGCGAGCAACAGGACGTTGACTTTCGGGTTTTTTTTAACGGCCACAGGTGTCGCTGTTAACAAGCAATTTCTGATTCTTACATAGAGTCCCTTTAATACTTCAGACTTTTCTCTAATCTTTGCTTTTTTTTAGTGAAATATTGGATACTTTGACCTCGTTTGGGTCTGGAATGGTTACTAAAATTAAACCACATGAGAAGTTTAGTGGGAAAATCAGTCTTTGGTGGAACTCTGAAACATGTGAAAAATGACAAGTGACCCCAACTACATACTGCTTTTTTGTAAGAGCAAAAAAAGATTGGGGACCACTGGTTTCATATGTAACAATGTGTTGTGTTTTTATGATGTTATTTTTTAATCTGAACTGTAAAATAAATGTAGTGGAGTAAAAGTACAATATTTCGCTCTGAATTGTAGTGGAGTAGAAGTATAAAGTAGCATAAAATGGAAATACTCAAGTAAAGTAAAAGTACCTCAAAATTGTACTTAAGTACAGTACTTAAGTAAATTTACCTAGGTATTTTCCACTATTGTGCAACCCATAGTATGCTGTATATATTATTGAAGTGTGAAAGTGGGTAAATAATACACCTAAAACAGGAAGCCTGAATTAGAGAGATTCTACAGAAAGTGAGACGTTTGTCAGTCAGTAATCACATCAATAGCTATTTAGTATCAAACGTAACACCTCTACTTACCAGCCAACACTGTAGCTGTCAATCACAGGGAGGAAGTTCTGAGGGTAGGCGATGGCGTAGGACAAAAAGGCAGCCAACTCGCCCTCGTGGACCTTCCCGGGTTCGGCTCCCAGGAGCTCACAAACACGACTCAACCAGCCCTTCGTCAACGAGATGATGTCAACTGGATCGGGGTCCCCGTTCAACGCCACGAGAGTCTGAGAAGAAACATGAGACAGGGAAATATTATTATTAATGACATATGCGATCCTTGTCACTGTTGACGACATGCTGCCTCCAGCTCCTTCTCATGATCACTGACAGAAATTCTTGAGCCACTGTTTTCCTTGAGAGACCGATGACACTGAAACTACCTTAGGCATTATGCATCACGACGATTTTACACCTTGCCACTGTGCTCTAATTTAACATTATTTGTACTGAATTTTTCTGATGTCTGTTTCCATATATTGTAAATGGTGAAGCCACAATTAAGTGCCAAACTTACAAACTAAATTACTAAATCTGTCCGCAACTGACACTTAAAGGGATAGTTTGGGTGTTTTGAAGTGGTGTTGTATGGTGTAAATGGCTCAAATGGGAGCAAAGCAATACAGTGCTGTGGACGGGGCCGGCAGCAAAACATATTTTAGCCACCTAAAAGAAACATCAGTTTAAGTGTACGCTATATTTAGTATAATTTCGCCGGTTAACGTCACCGTCAGGCAGCCCTTTCTGATGGGGAACTGAACTGAAAGTGAAACTTATCTATGCTCTCTTCAAAGCCACCAGACTCCACTGAAAAAAACAGTAATTTTACCTTGCACAGGGGGTTTCCTGGTCCACTACTGCCTCAATTGGTTAGTGTGTTTGTGCTATTGTGTGACTTGAGTGAATCCGAACTAACCACAATAGCAGAAACAAACTAACCGATTGAGGCAACAGTAGACCAGCAACTCCTGTGTTCTGTGAGGTAAAATTACTGTTTTTTTTCTCCCAATGGAGTCTGGTGGCTTTGGCGAGAGCATAAATAACTGGTCGGAAAGGGCTGACGGCAAGGTAATGCGGAGAAAATATTCTAAATATAGCATACACTTAACTGATATTGATTTTCTTTTTAGGTGTCTAAAATGTGTTTTTCTGCCGGCCCCCGTCCACAGCAGCACATTGCTTTGCTCTCGTGTCGGTACTCCTGTCTGATTCTCCAAACTGGGGGCGTGCTGACCGCCGTCTACTGTAGGTAATACACTGACTATGGATAAGTACCTCATACAACCCCACTTCAAAACACCCAAACTGTCCCTTTAAAGACATTTATAGGGTTTCCAAAGATATTAAATCAGTGTAATTTAAAGTGTGTTGGTCTTTAGTTTGATATAACCGTTCTTGGTCAAATTATTGTAAATTATCTAAATTATATGATGTCTTATCAGCGGTATACGACTGACTGAATCTTCTGATGTGTGCATATTACACCACTTACACTGTATGTACAGTAGACAGCCGATTGCACTCGGCAGTACAATGTTCACCGTGACGGACGAAATCAATCCATCAAACTTATCGTATGCTTTGGATAACGATTGACAATAAATGTAAGCGCCCACAATTTGTAGTGATGATGAGCTAAAAATGTGCAAAATCATTGGAATTGGTCCTTTAAGGATGATTGGAGGAGAGAACACATACTCACTTGTGGCCAGACCTCCTCCAGAGAGATGAAGGAAGTGACGTACGAGTGTGCCATGGTCCCTGCGACTGGAATCCCAAACAGGAAGCCAGCCTGAACGTTGCTGGTGAGGTCAAACCCTGAAAAGACAGGTTCTTTCAGGACATTCTTTGTACATTCTTTCAAAGGTGATAAAGGCTCTTTAAGTGGATCCATGTCCATGTGCCTCCTCTCAGTGAGAACGCCGACATCTATGCATGAGTTTTGTTGGGGAAGGCAAGCTGCTGTAATCCTACCTCAGAGAGACATGGCCTGGATGCTCCACATTGACATGAGTAAAATAATATTTATAGACTATATTCAGTATATTTATGTATACACTTCTGTGTTAAAATGATTTAAGATAGCTAACAAAAGCACTGAAATGTGAATAAGAGCTGTACAGAATTTTGACACAGTGGATGTCAGAACATGAATGTTTGACAGACCACACAACATTCACCTCCAATGTGTGTGTATCGTGAGGCGGTGAGCCCTCCATCTGGTCCCTGAGCCCTCCTGAGGCCCATCTCCAGCAGCTTCCTCTTGGGGCCGGCTGCTAGGCGGAAGCGGGCTGCGTTACTGCACACCAGACTGACAACAGAGAGGAAACGGAACAGAAATAGGCTGCTTTAAAAGGCTATCTTCGATATTTTTAAACCTGGACCATATTTTCATGTCTAACCTACCAATAGGGACTAGAATTTCTGACATTGGTCCAGTACTGAGGGAGAGCACTGTAGACGGCAGCTGCTCACGGGCTGCAACATGGTGCTATTGGGGCAAGCTGGCGTTATGGAAAGAGTCTCGCTCAAGGAGCAGAAGTCTCGTTCTGAAATCTGGCGAGGTGATGTTTTGCCGGAAGACTACGGTGGAATAGAGGAATATATCCATGGAAGAAACACGAATGCCAGCCGAGCAGTTTGTTGTGTTGGAGTACAGAAAGCGTAGCTTAGTGTTATCTAAAAGACGTTCAATGTCATGGCTGAATATTTAGATTATTTCCACAATGTGGATGAGGCCTTTGAATTTGATGGCCGCCCACATTTATTTGAGCCAGAGTATACAGAGTATATACAGTATATATATATATATCGATTTCACAACGAGACTTCTCCTTGAGCGGGACTTGGACACAACAACAAACAGACCGGATCAAGAGAAAAGTAAAAGGTTTTATTTCTCTGTAAGGTCCCTTCCATAATGTTGGCAGACACTTATAACAACAATCTGAGCATGTCAGTGGCAAAAACAAGCACTTTTAGTGAACGTAACACTGACGCTGCTCACTCGCAGTCGCAGCTCATGAGCGGCGGCCGGTTACAGTGTTCTCGCTCAATGCTGGACGAATTAAAAAAAAAATGTTGTCCTCATTAGACTCTTAGACGCAAAACATGGGAAAATAGAGTCCCGGTTGAAATACTGTATGCCAAAGTTACCCTTTAAGTCTCATGGTGGAGCCAAACTTTTATACAGTGTTATAAAACGTGCACTTTGGGTAGAAAGCTGTGGCTGGCTGACTCCAGTGTGAAATACAGTACAGCTTCGACTTTCACTTCACTTTTTTCCCTTTAATTTGGTTATTTAAATTAAGTGTGTATATGCTTTACATGCACCCCTGTGTCTTTATTTTGAGGAAATGTAAAACGTCTCGCACTCCCTCTGAGTTTCTTTACATGTAGAAAAAAGGTTTATACACAATGTATACTTTTTTGCATTTGCTTGTTCCAATGAGTGAAATATTTCAACGCAAGATATCATGTGTTTTAATGGCTGCACCATTCTGTGAAATACAAACATTCTAGATGTCCTATGTATCAATTTAGATACATCTCCTCATAATTCAACTTCACATAATGTATTATCTTTGGATAGCTTTAAATCTCATTCATTCATCAAGCATAAATGCCAATCTAGGCTGGTTCCAGCTTCTCAGATGTGATGATTTGCTGCTTTTGTCTGTTTAATATCATTAGATATTGATATATTTGTTTTTTTTCTTTCTTAAATATTATTTTATGGCATGGACAGTATACAGTGTACAGTAGAGTGATACTGGAAACAACGGGAGACAGAGTGATGACAATGTGGCAGTGGTCCCTGCTCTCGATCTAACCTGAAATGTCACAATCATGTATGCATCATAGGCCCACTGGTCGCCAGGATTAAAAATTAATCAGATAAAGAAACAACAGATTAATCAATAGTAAAAGTCTGTGTGTGCGTGCGTGCGTGCGTGCGTGCGTGCGTGCGTGCGTGCGTGCGTGCGTGCGTGCGTGCGTGCGTGCGTGCGTGGTCACCTGGCGTAGTTGACCAGACACAGTAAACTGGTCTCCAGCAGTTGAACCACAGCCAGTGGACCTGCCACCTCCATCAGAGGCACCTGCAGATGTTTTAGACATGTTGCAGACGTTACTCCCTCTGACCCCCCTTACAGAACCCTGTATCTGACCTTTGACCTTCAGTTTCACCCCGAGAAGCCGCAGCTCACCCTGGCAAACACAACAGTGCCCTCTGGGACGGAGCGGAGCGTGACGCCGGAACAGTCCAGGCCTCGCAGGAACTGGAAGAAGGCGGGGTCGGTGGCCGGGGGCAGGACAGAGCGCAGGAACTCTACATCTGGATCCACAAAAAACACAACGTTAACACAACAGCTGGAGGAACACTGTCAGAGAGACCAACAACAGAGGGCATCCTTCATCCTACAGCAGCACATGTGCTCTCTTAAAAAAGTACATGTGTACTCTGCGTGCCCTCACATGTCCTGGCTCACCACACACACACACACACAGTGACATTAACAGAGCGAAATCTAATAACTTACTGTAAACTAATCTGATCCAGCAGCTACCAACAGACCTCAGAGTCATGACTGTGATGAAGTTTAGACTAAACATGTTTGACTGTGGCCATGACAACTTGTACTTTACTTCAGTGTTTTCTTTTTATGTAGCTTTATACTTCTACTTCACTACATTTCAGAGGGAAATATAGTACTTTGTGTTTCACTAGATTTATCTGACAACTAGAGTTACTTCTAAAATGCTGCTTCCATGTTAACTCATCAGAATAACAGATCCCATAATATAATACAATAAGTATAAGATAACAAGGTGAAAAGCGGGCAGCTCACTCTACATAATGAATGTATAATTGCTGATTATAACTAAACTACTGATGTGCTTTTACTGAAGGGGTGACACCCCAGGTAAATAGGGTAAAAATGTTAACTAATAGATGTCACCATGAAACTTCCCCAGTTGATTACTTACATTGAGGCAATTACTTTTTGTATTACAAGTTTACTGAAATGTTATATTTGAATATGCAAATGAGGCATTATCTTCTTAAATGTGCGCTTATTTGCATATAGAAATCTGGACATTGGATTAAGCCGGGTCCAAAATTCTTGTTCCATTTTGTTGACATATTAGAGTCAAATGTTTGTACAGTAAGATCATTTTGGATATCTCTTTGTATCACTCCATAAATCAGAAAATACTGTCAACAACAGCCATTAAAAATCAAATTTTTATCATGCTGTAAGGAATAAAATGTTAAAATCATGACTATGTATGAACTATAATTGAACAAACCTCTGTGTGAAAAACCTTCAGAATATAGATAGGAATGAAACTGGAAAGTTTGGTGGATGTAGAGTGACACTGATGTGGAGATTTCTGGCTCAGAGTGAGGAAAACCTCAAACAGCCTTTAAAGACATGGATAGTAAAATTCCAGACATTGTTAAGACACTACAGGTGAATGAGGTACAAAATGTTAACTAATAGATATCACCATGAAACTTCCCCAGTTGATTCGTGACATGTCATGCCTTGTCATGTTCTGGCTGAGGTCCAATGTTGGAAAAACTTTTATTGCCTAAAATGTAAAAAAAATGTAAAAGCACTGCAGTCAACATGCAATAAAGTAAAAGTGCAACTAACTTGGCAGAACATTTACTTTAGTAACAAAACCAAACTGGTGTTGATCTGTCGATGAGTTCATGTGTAAGAAGCATTTTAAAGTTGCATCATCAGTTTTTTGGTACAAAATGTTAATTAATACATATCACCATGAAACTTTCCCAGTTGATTGCTGACATTAAGACAATTATTTTTTGTATTATAAGTTTTCTGAAATCTTATGCTTAAATATGCAAATGAAGCATTATCTAATGCTAACATTTGGTGAATTTAGGAGAAATCTACAGACGCAAATATACAAAGTAGTAAAATAAACACCTAAATGTGTATTTTGGATGTTTTCTTTCCACTAGTCTGAAAGAAGACATGTTATGGAGGCAAAATAGCCCAAAATCTCAAAGTTGACCTGTGCATGATGTTTTTGCCTGTAGTGTTTCACCTGAATGCACCTGAACTTCTACTTGCAATGAAGCAAAGTATACGTAATGCAAAGTATTATTGACTATTATTATTATTATTATATTATTTATTTAGTATTTTTACTTCTCATGCGTTATAATGTTGAAAATAATTGTGAAATACAATATTTTGTATTGTTTTAGGCTATAATTCATTTGGATTACATCTGGATTACGTCTAATTATCTGTTGATATGTTTAGATACATTGTCTTCTTTTTCTGTACTGTTTTTTGTATGTATGTCATTGTTTTTATTGGATTGTTCTTCCACTGTTTGGTTAGGTTTTCTGCACATTTTGTGTACTTCTTATTGTTGTTTAACTTTTGTTGTATTTTTAAAATTATGTTAGTTTAGATCTTTCTTCCTTTTTTTGTATTGTTTTTTTCTCCTGATCCTTTGTATAAGGCTGTGGCTCCTTGACCTCTCCTGGCACATTTCTTGTTTTTTTTTGTTTTCATTGACTGGATTTTGTGCAGTTTTATATATGTGCAAATAAATATGTTGAAAAAAATCAGCTTGACCTCGAATTTGAACCCAAAATCAGATAATCCCTTTACATAGCCCATACATGAGGACAGGCAGTGTTTCATTAAACTCTCTTGGTACAAAGTAGTAAAATAAACACCTAAATATGTATTTTCTGTTGTTGTTTTCTTTCCACTAGTCTGAAAGAAGACATGTTATGGAGGCAAAATAGCCCAAAAATCTCAAAGTTGACCAGTGCATGATGTTTTTGCCTGTAGTGTCTCACCTGAATGCACCTGAATTTCTACTTGCAATGAAGCAAAGTATACGTAATGCAAAGTATTATTGACTATTATTATTATTATATTATTATTTATTTAGTATTTTTACTTCTCATGCGTTATAATGTTGAAAATAATTGTGAAATACAATATTTAGTATTGTTTTAGGGCTATAATTCATTTGGATTACACCTGTTTGACCTCTAACTTGACCCCAAAAGCAGATAATCCCTTTACACAGCCCATACATGAGGACAGGCAGTGTTTCATTAAACTCTCTTGGTATGCAACATGTTGTTGAGTGTACTGATCTTTCCAGTATACACCCAGCATGTTACTGCGTTTATACTGGGTCTTTACAGCACACAGGAGATTACACATTGTTGTGTGCTAAAGTTCAGATCTAAACGTCAAAGTTCACAGAATTCCTCCAGCAGCATTCACGGTGTCTCAGTGAAACCCTCCCTGTGGTGGAGGAGGGGGTCGCACTTGGAGTTATTGCGCAACCACACCGGCGTGCTTAACAGGAGTTTTGGAGGAAAAGCATTGACATTTCAGATCTGATTGATAATAATAACAGTTGTTAATTAGATTTGGTCATTCCAGTGCTGTATAAACGGATAAGTCCAGGTTGACTTCCTCACCTTGGTCTGTGAAGCGAAAGCTGCGCAGGAACAGCAGACAGTCGTGCAGCCCGGCGAGCAGCGAGAAGCCGCCGCCGAACGGGTTGTCCCTGAAGAAGAGCTCGAACACGGCGGGCTCCTGGTGCCGGCCGGTCCGCCAGTAGGCGTAGGCCATGGTGAACTGGTACATGTCCGTCAGCAGCGGAGGAGCTCGCTCCCGGAGAGACTGCTCCATAGCCCCGACGCATGGGTCGCTGGACGGCGCTGCCATGTTATTCAACTACTGGTTGTCAGTTCACTGATGATCTCTGGGACTTGCAGTTCTCCAAAGCTCCACACTGAGTCCTTAAACTGTGGTAGAGACAGAGCAGAGACAGGAAGGAATGCAGTTAAACTATGCTGCAATTTCAGTTTCAGATTACACTTCATTGTAAGCAAATATTTCATTAAATGGTGTGACAATATTGACTTTTTACCTTTTTCCAGGGAGATTTATTATCCATGTTTCCTTGTCATGTTCTGGCTGAGGTCCAATGTTGGAAAAACTTTTATTGCCTGAAATTGAGGCAATTCTTTTTTGTATTACAAGTTTTCTGAAATGTTATATTTGAATATGCAAATGAGGCATTATCTTCTTAAATGTGCACTTATTTGCATACAGAAATCTGAACATTAAGCCGGGTCCCAATTCTTGTCCCATTTCGTTGACATATTAGAGTCAAATGTTTGTACAGTAAGAGAATTTTGGATATCTCTTTGTGTCACTCCATAAATAAAAAAAAACCCTGTCAACAACAGCCGTTAAAAATCTAATTTTCGCCATGTTGTAAGGAATAAAATGTTAAAATCATGGCTATGTATGAACTATAAATAAACAAATCCCTCTGTTAAAACCTTCAGAATATAGATAGGAATGAAACTGGAAAGTTTGGTGGATGTGGAGATTTCTGGCTCAGAGTGAGAAAAAACCTCAAACAGCCTTTAAAGACATGGATAGTAAAATTCCAGACATTGTTAAGACACTACAGGTGAATGAGGTACAAAATGTTAACTAATAGATATCACCATGAAACTTCCCCAGTTGATTCGTGACATGTCATGCCTTGTCATGTTCTGGCTGAGGTCCAATGTTGGAAAAACTTTTATTGCCTAAAATGTAAAAAAAATGTAATAAGCACTGCAGTCAACATGCAATAAAGTAAAAGTGCAAACAACTTGGCAGAACATTTACTTTAGTAACAAAACCAAACTGGTGTTGATCTGTTGATGAGTTTATGTGTAAGAAGCATTTTAAAGTTGCATCATCAGTTTTTAGGAGCTATAATGCATCATCTTCATCTGCAAAGTAAAGACTACTATCAGTCAGATACATGTAGTAGAGTTAAAGTATAAACCAACACAAACTGGAAATACCTAATAAAAGTATGCATACTGTAATGGAAATTCTTTCAGTATTCCAAGATGAGTCCTAATAAACGTTGAAATCAAGATCCAAAACAGATGAAATGTCTTTGTTGTATTTTATTCTTGCAAGAAGGGGCACTCTTCTGCAGACTTTGTGCGACTCTGTATAACCAGTGCCTCTTCTTGCAAGAATAAAATACAACAAAGACATTTCATCTGTTTGGGATCTTGATTTCAACGTTCATTAGGACTCATCTTGGAATACTGAAAGAATTTCCATTACAATACCTTAAAAGGGCAGTACTTTCAGGGAGACACTAAAACATGTCTTGTCAAGAATGTAACATAAAAAACGAAAACAAGACATTCAGAGTATCTTGCTTTATTAAAGAAGTATCTGACTGTACACATTCAGTATATTCTAAAATGCTTCTCAGGAGTTTGTTGGTTTTTGCCACAGAAAATGTTCCTGGTGTTATTCACATATAAATAAATATTTGTGTAAATGAGGTGTTTTCTTTCTGTCGTATTTCAAGAACATGAAATATCTGATTGAAATCTACGTAAGCACGCCAATATATCAAATTTAATTATGCTTAAAGCCAATTCTGTATTAAGCTCTGCTGTAGACATCTGCTACTCAAATAAATAAATGTAAATTTAGCTTTTTTTTAAAAAATATTATTTATATTATATGTTATACATTTGTAGACTATGTATTTTTCTGGGTATATTCTGTTGTTGTTTGATGTATAACTATCTGTACTCAATTACCAAGTATCTGTGCTCTTCTCTTTAGCAAATTTGCTATAATTACCTACTTTTTTACTTTGGTTTAAAGGAACAGTGTGTAACATTTCGGGGGGATATATTAGCAGAAATGGAATATAATGTTAATAACTATGTTTTCATTAGTGTATAATTACCTGAAACTCAGAATCGTTGTGTTTTCCTTAGCTTAGAATGAGCCCTTCATATATACAGTACGTAGGGAGCGGGTCCTCTTCACAGAGTCTGCCATGTTTCTACAGTAGCCCAGAACGGACAAACCAAACACTGCACAGCTCTAGAGAGAGCCTTTTGAGTTTTTACATTACCTGAAGGCCACCGTAGTTCTCCAACACGCTTGTAAATATGCGGTGATGTAAATCGAGTGCAAAACGGTTGTGTCTAGAAGGTAACCACCAAGTTGCGAAACTATCACAAGATGGTTAAGGTTATGCATTGACCTTGAATGGTTAATAGGCCGTCAGGCAGCGAGGCTCCCAAGAGTTTTCGTGCGTTTTCCCAACTCGAGGTTTAACTTCTATACACGACTGTGCAAGACCGTGGTACCATCAGCTGCCGTCTGACTTCTGTTGCTCCTATAAAGTAGTGTTATTATGGAGTACTCCGTTGGTTGCAATCTGCATCCACACCACTAGACGTTGCCAAATGCTACACACTGTACCTTTAATTAAGGTTTCCATTGAAGAATCAGATTTGCATGAGACCGAATCTTGCTTAAAGCTTAAAGGAGAGCAGTGAGGAAAATGACTATGACACTGAATGACCTTGTGTTGAATGTGTCACCACATTAAGAGCAAAAAGAGCAGCTTTCAGCATTTTGCTGTCTCTCCAACCTGGGAGGCTGGATGTTAAATATAGTCATCATTGAGATGATTAACAGAAAGGGAAAGAGAAAAGATATACTTCTGCTACAACCAATTACAGTGTGTTAATCTTGCATTGACGTTTCTCTAATCTTTGCTTTTTTTAACTGTGACAAACTGAATAGTTTATATCTCATCAGGACCATAAATATGATTCAGATTAATCCAGGGAATCTAACTGCAATGAGGGGAGACAATGCTTTGTTTGAGGGGTCTCAAGCCAAAAAAAGCCAAAAACACTCTGCATCATCAGTGAATATGATAATCCACTTCTCACACTTCATATAAATTAGGATAGGAAGACACATCAGCTCAGACTTCAACAGTAACAATCACACAACTGTGAGAACTTGGTCGTCTTTCCCCACTGCCAGTATGGGGCGCTGATGGCTTTTCAGCATTTCAAAATCTAAAAGGTGCCCAGTTCTGGTCATTATCCCAGTTCATCCTGCTGCCCGCTGCTCTCCTCCACAGTGGGGAAGCATCCTGCGAGCTCATTGGTCAGCACGTGCTTCTGTCCACCCCAGAGAAAATGCGTAGGCTGTCCTGATTGTCCGTCCTCCGAAGCATAAACAAAGAATGGGCTGAGCTCGATGGCCAGAGCCGACCTGACCAGGCCGACCCGCCCTTCGCGCTCTGAGCAGGGGTGGTAAACTCGTCCGCTGACGGGATGCATGTACAGCGCCTCCGGGCGGAACGGGGCGGACAGCTTCTCCGCGCCGCCGCAGTACGACAGCAGCTCCTGATCATCTCCCGTGACTCCTGGCGACCCCACGGGACTCTGCAGCAGGTGGGTGAAGACCAAGGGACGGTCATCGCAGCGCACAAAGTTCCTCTCCCTGCCACACGGGGACAAGAAGGGGAAGTCCTCCTCGTAACGACCGCTCTGATTCGAACGCAGCCGAGTGAAGAAGAAGACCAGGAACTTTTTGTCTGGTAATAAAGAGAAACAGGGATAACTGAGCAATACAGCAGCAGAGAGATCGTGCAATGAAAAATACGAGTTATCAGTCAGATCAGAAATACATTGAAGGCATCGGCAGTGGCTAGAATTTGTTGACAATAACGAAATAAAGAATATTGACAGCCTTGATTTTTGAGAGTGTCAACTTCTGTTTTAATTGAGTGACTATTGTGATTACATGGTGCATATTCCTAAATAAATTTAAGTTTTATCCCATTATCAAACAGCATACCTTTATTCCTAATTCTAATATTCCAGGTTAGGATTACTGTACATAATGTGCAGAGATGGGGAGGATCGAATGTTAATCCAGACATGGTATTTTATTTATACATAGTATACTGATTGTTTAAAGGGACTGTTTGTAACTTTTAACTAAGTTATATCTAGTGAAGCCCGTCGGTTAAACATTGTTGGCCGTGGTCGGAGGACGTGGGGGAGACCGTAGCTTTGGTCTCCAGGACCGGAGTCTCTGCTGTACTCTGCTCTGCTGCCTGCTTGCCTTCACTCACACACCACGCTCGTTCTGGCTATTTCGCTCCACTCTTACGTACATGCACGCACACTCCACACTGCAGAAGAGTTAGTTTAGCTCTGAGAATATCTAGTGAATGCACAGTGGACGTTTGTGCAGAAATAAATGCTGCAGCTCCTCCAGACCAACAGAGGTTTCCCTGTCTTGTGAAGTGACGGGGCTCCGCAGCGAGAAACGTTATCGTCTCCGACCAAAACTCCGGTGTCTCCCCTGTTCCCTCCGGCCGCGGTCGGGAGGCTGAGGCAGGAAAAGCCAACACTAGGATCAGCATTGATTCATGGAGAGACCTTCGTCTGGTCAGCTAACATTACTGCCAAGCAGGTGAAATATAGAGTGATATTGTGGTTTTAGCTGACGTGTGTCGCCTCACTGTTTTGAGCGATGCTCGTTCATGTCTATGTAGAGCGAGCACAAGCGCGAGCAACAGGACGCTGACTTTCGTTGACTTAACGGCCACAGGGGTCGCTGTTAACAAGCATTTCTGAATCTTACAAACAGTCCCTTTAATACATACAAGTGTTTTACACTTCAGTTAAAGTCTATGAAGTGGAGGTAATTTGGGGATATTCCTAAATCCCAGTTAAGGATGCATTTGGCTGAATTATAGCACTTTATTTGGGTTGTTGTGTGTTCATCTTTTACCTTTGAAGCAGGTGACAAAGTTCTTCACTTTAGTGTCATCGAGGAAAAGCTGTGAGTGGATCACACAGCAACATGTCATGATAGCAGGACAGTCTACTGTATGAATATGGTTCTGAAGGTTTGGTCTTGTGTCAGTTTAAACACTCACCTGTCCTTGGTGGTCGATGTAGTAGAAGTACTCTCGGATCCGTGGTTCTGGGCTCTGGCCCTGGATGTATGTAGCGGTGGTTCTGGAGGCGGAGTAGCCGGCGGGCAGGCAGCGCAGAGCGGCCAGAGCTCTGAGGCTGAGAGCCGCAGTCCGGAGGAACAACATGACTGAAACACAGAGGACGACTAGTGTGTCAGACAGAAGTTATTTAACCGTCTCTGGTTACACTGCTGGCTTTACCCTCATGTTATTGTTTACAGAGATACAACCCGGAAGGATTTCACTGATGCAACATCGTTGGTTTCTGACTACCGCCGCCTAGTGGACTGGAGTGTGGAGCAGTAGATTGGCAGGAAAACAATAAAACAATAATACAATTAAAATAAAATAAAATAAAATATAATATAATATAATAAAAATATTATTATTATTATTATTATTATTATTATTATTATTATTATTATTATTATTATTATTATTATTAATAATAATAATAATAACTAAAATAAAAAATGATAATACTACTAATAATTAAATTCTCTCCATTATTCCTGTTGCCCTTAAGTAATTAATTAGAATATTGTGTACTTCCTTAGATGTCTTTCCTAGCATATTCCCCATTGTAATATTTCCATCATCTACTCCTGATAGCAATTTCCTTCTTTGTTCGTCATATTTGTTGCACTCTATAAGAACATGCTTGACTGTTTCAGGTTTATTACAGTGTGTGCATAGTCCAGTTGGGTGCTTGCCTATTCTATGGAGGGTTTGGTTTAATCCTGTATGTCCTATTTTCAGACGGGTAATGACCATCTCTTGCCTAGTGGACATGATTATACTTTTGTTTTATAATACAAATTCAATACATTGCATCAAAGGTCTAATAAGGTGGAAAAACAAAACTAGGCTAAGCTACTGGAGTTACCCTGACCTATACTCATTTTTAACAGTCTCTTCTGCACTATATTCACTTTTTTAATAGTCGTGTATCACAGCTGTTACCCTGCACTATATTCAGTTTTAACAGTTTTCTTCATCTCCTTGTATTTTTATATCTAATATATTTTTTTGTACTCTGTACTTTGCACTACTAACTTTTTTACTGCCTTTTTACTAACATGTTTTGCACTATGGAAGTGTGATGCTGGAAACTTGAATTTCCCTCTGGATCAATAAAGTTACTATCTATCTATCTATCTATCTATCTATCTATCTAATCATGCAATCTTTGCAGCTCATAGTTGGTTTTCAGCAAGCCAGTGACTTATGAGCCATAAACAGTGTGAGCAGCCTACATATTGTATGATTATAACTTGGGAATGTGTGATTCCAAGCAGAGAGATGTAGGCTATAGGCCTGTAATGTTGAGTGAACACACAAAGAGGCTCTTCAGGGAGCTGCATGTAAATGTCTTGGCTGATAAAAGAAGCACATAAACAACAACATTCCTCCACAACAGACAGACAGACAGACAAACACCCCCTAAAACAGAGTAGAGACAGAGGCTTCTTTGGCTCCACAGATGAGGGACTGACAGCACACAAAGCGGCTGATTCACAACAGTAATGAATTCAACTTCATCCAAAAAAAAACTCATTTGTGAAGCTCCAGCTGTGACTGAAGGACTTCTAAAGGACTCATCCAGCTACCTGAACCCTGAACCCTCCTCCTCCTCCTCCTCCTCCTCTTCCTCCTCCTCCTCCTCCTCCTCCTCCTCCAGGTAGGGTGGAGCTGTTTCTACCTGTGGACACTGGAGAGTGATTCAAACATGGCGTTGTAGTCGGACTTTAGAGTGCTTTAATCGACACATATTCACAGTAAGTTTGTCTTTGATGGTTCACGGTGTTAAATTAGCACTTCATTAGTCAAATGTGTTAAGATAATTAATTAAACATGCTAAAGTATCTTAAAGGAGACGGAGACATGTTTTCTCTCTTTGTTTTTAACACCTCTGGAACTGCAAACGGCTCCACTGTTGTTGACATGAAGTTTAGAAAGCTTCCTTGTTAAGAAAAGTGTGTTTTTGGTTGATTATTTCCACTATAAATACTCTTTATTCACTATAAATACTCTTCATTCACTCCCTGTTTACTTTGTTTTGATGTTTATGACGTCCTGACGTAAACTGACGTCAACTGTCGCTCAGGCGTTCTACAAGTGACAAGATAATATTCATTAAAATATCTTTTTGTGTTTTGTTGTTCAGCAGGTAACGTTATGAGCCAGCCGCCCCGTTCAAACCGGGGACACCGGGAGAGGAACGGAGACCACCGGGAGAGGAACGGAGACCACCGACACTACCGGGACTCTCCCCGGGATGACAGACGGTCATCACCGGACAGGTGCGTTCAATGTCTGTCTGTAAACATCACAACATTCTCTGGTTTACCTGTAATATTATAGTTCATCCTACATCTGTCCACAGTTTAGACATGAATGGGTGTCAGTACTTTTTTTAAATGGTTTCAAATAAGAAATGTGTCCATAAAGACAGAGAAACCTGGATACAATTATGAAAATATGACAATTAACAATTACTATACTATACTACGAGTCATTCTCTAGAGTATTATAGCTTAAATAGGCTTTATCTATCTATCTATCTATCTATCTATCTATCTATCTATCTATCTATCTATCTATCTATATATATATACTGTATAACCTTTATTTAACTAGGAAGTCACATTGATTTATATCAATGTAAAGTTAAGTCTGTTTTAACCTACAAACTCCATCCAGCACCACTATTGTACAGTGGTTTTCAAAGTGGGGTCCGGGGACCCCCACGGGTCCTTGAGAGGTTTCCAGGGGGGTCCCCAGCAAAATACGGGGAATAAGTTAATTTTACTATAATTCCATCCATATAAGTTATACAATGGCAGTATGTATGGTTATTTTAGGCATGGGATTCATACACTTTCTGTTATAAAACATCTAAAAGCAAAAATCCTATCAGATGGGGGATCCTGGGACAAAATAGTGCTCTAATTTGTGTCAGATTATAGAGGTCCTTGATGTGAAAAACAATTTGGGAACCACTGCATTATTGTACAGCGTATCATAAATTCAGCCACTATTCTTTGATGCTATAAGTTCATTGCATCTTAATTATTTAAGACTTTTTATTAGTCACCTACCTTATTGAATGTTGTTATCGCATTTGTTTTTGTGATTAATGTGTACCGGCTGCTGTAACACTGCAATTTGGGATTATTTAACTAATGAAAATATTATGCCTCTTTACTACTAATTTTACCTTTTAATATTGCTATAACATTTAGTGGTTTTGACCATTTTACTTAAGGAATATAATATTTCCCAGTATAAATAAACCACTTAATTACAAATAACAGTCCAGTCCAAAATATGCTGGAATACAAACTACCAATAGAATAAGACATGGAAAAGGATCAGTTCCTCAATGATACCAGGTGGAAGTGGGAGATAACTTCCTCATGCATGTGTTTCTGTGCTTCAGGTCTTCCTCCTCTCGACCCCCATACTACCCCAGAGAAGCCGACTCCCCTCCCAAACATGTGCGGGAAGTCCCTCGAGTGGAGCACCAGGGGTCCACTTGCACCAACATTTGCTCCAGGAGAGGTAAATCAGGATCAGACTGGCAGTATCTGGGTCGACTATAAAATGAAAGCTCTTCTAAGAGAAGCTGCTGCGTCACAGGGCGGACTTTGGTTTCAGTCACATTGCAGCTCCGTAGTTCCTCCTATAAATACTGGACCGACCGGTTTTCTGCTGTTTACAGGCCTCCTTTTTTCTCACAGTTAACACTTTGGCAGATTAACTTTGATGAAGGAGAAAGCTGATAACCTGATACCTGAGACTAATACATTAATCACATGCTTCTGACCATTTTCATTCATGTAACAAAAGAGTTGATCCTCTAGGAATGTTAATAACATTAGTTGACCCACAGAAAAACAACACTTTTGATAATCAGTTAATTGTTTAAGTCATTTATCAAGCAAAAGTTTTGGTTCCAGCTTTTCAAATGTAAGGATTTGTTACTTTATTCTGTTTCATATCATTGTAAATGTAATATACAGTATTTGGGTTTTAATCAGACACACCACTACATGCTCTGGGAACTTGTGATGGGCATTTTTGCTCATTTTTTACATGTTTTTTGAGATTAAAGGTTATGTTGATACAATTTTTATTTAACAAATATTTTTTTAAAACCAATAAATAATACATTTTAGTAATTTTTTGCACTTGTTTCAATCATTAAACAGTATATTTACTTTGTACATGGTGGCGCTGAAGGAGCACTGTTTCTTTCCCCTGTATACTAAGTACTGTATATGGAGAGAATGACAACAAACTGTACCTCGATCTGATTTAATGATCTCACTCATCACCTGTTTCCTGTGTCGACTCCCTTCAGGCATCGTGCTGATCTGCGCCATACTGACCAACGCCCTGGTCCTGATCTGCCTGATTGCAGCTCACATGGTGTCATCAGGCTTGTCCTCCATGGGCGGGCTGGGTGGCTTCGACATCAACTCCAACTTCAACCTGCAGGGCACCGAGCTGAAGAAGGCACGAGAGCTGGACGCGCAGTACAGCCAGATGAGGGCGCCGGGCCTCTACGGTGGCATCCCCTTCAGCCTGATCTTCGGGGTCCTCTCGCTGCTGTTTGTGGTCGCCGGGAATAAACCGGCCCACCTGATGTCCCGGAAGCTTCTGTACGGAGCGCTGGTGTTCCAGGCGGTGGGTTCAGTGGTGTACGTTGTGGCCGTGGGGCTTTACCTCCACTTTATCATCGGGGTCAACGCCACAGATGTGTGTCAGCAGCGTGAGAGACTGTACGCCCGGAGCGGCTACACCTGGATGAACTGTGACGTGGGCGGGGCGGACGCAGCCGTGGCTCTGTTTGGACTCATCACGGCGATCCTGTACATAGCTGGCACAGTGCTCACCTTCCAGACGATCCGGAGAGTGAGGGGCTACCTGCAGGAGCGAAAACGCAGAGAGGTGGAAAAACAGCAGGCCCGGGCCAACCCACAGAGAGGCCCGCTGAGGGCTGAGACCACCTCTGTGTGACGGGCCAGAGAAGAATGGACATCTGGGGGTCTGTATCACAAATAAAATTAGTGGGTTACTAATGTGACTGAGGGTTTCTGGTGTCATGAAGCTGGCTCACTTTTAACCGGGATTAGATCACCATGGAAACCTACTGTATGCTGCACGGCTTCGGAGCGTCAGATCGCCCACTGACCAATCAGATCACTGAAAATATGGAGTCATCATTCCAACTGGATCCTGACGTGGATAAAAGTACGGAGTTTACAACAATGGGACATGTAATAGACATTTTTCTAGGTTTTGCATACCAAGAAGCCCCTGAAAGATCATGCTTTGAATTTTTTTTCTTAACTACTTTTGTGTTCCCTCACTTTTAGTTTTGCGTTACTTTGCAATAATTTTTACACAAAAAATTACAAAAAGGAAGCCTGAGTTATGCAAGTAGCATAGAGCATGGACATATTATAATAAATGATGTATTAGTTGCAGTTACGAGGCCACCCGCCTCCCAAAGAAACCATCTTTGACGTGTACTTTGACTTTTTAGTTTGGCTCATGTCCCATCCACTAACATGGAGGGGGCGGGGTTTATGACCTATACTGCAACCAGCCACCAGGGGGCGATCGAGATGTTTTGGCTTCACTTTTGGGGAGCTGTCATGTCGTCCATCTTTATATACAGTCTACGGCTGTGACACATTATTCTTTAATGGGTCAAACTCTAGCTACATGCAGGCGTTGTGTTTGTGCAGTGAATTTGCATGGTGCCGGCTGAGCTTTGTGTTGAAGCTAATCTTGAGCTGCTGTGGTGTACATATTGGCAACACATCTGTCATATATCTCATAGAAGCTCAGAGTTCAAAGCATGCACGTCTGGCTTCACGATGCTGTTCATTAATCAGGGGCTGTAAAAGCTAGCCACAGCAGACAGGTGTAGCCAGCTACAGCTGTGGTCACGGTGGCTGCAAACTGCCAGAGCTCGACCTTTCTCTGAGGATCACGGAAAAAGTAGTTCCGGGAAGAAGAAAAAAAATCCGACCGTGACCTTTCGGGGCCAACGTAGTATATCATGATAATTATGTCAAAGATAGAAGAACAATGTCTTGCACAACCATGTGTCCAGGTAAACAGAAAGATAGTTTACTATTCTAATGAATGATGCTAATAGCTGCCTATTGTACTGTAGTAATTTTTCTGTCATGCTTTTACACTCTTATTCCATCACTGCAGCTCAGGATAACATGATTATTTTCAGGACAAAAATCCACATGTACTTTAAATTATAAATGCAACATGTTTTTAAGTGTATCACATTCTAATTGTGTGATTTTTAATGTGTTTAATATTTTATCTGACAGCACAGCAGTTTTTGCTGCCATTGCGTATCACTGTTTCTTCCCACGTCACATTAAATACTCCACTCGTGGTTCTAATGATGTTGCATGTCATTGGCTCTTAATTGTGTGTGAGCACGCTTGTGGCTGGATCAGTAAACCGAACCAGTTATTAATCAGCTTCTCCAGCTTTAGTTATTATATCCAGGATTATCTTTGTACGGCTCAGTGAAGCCAGGTAGCTCAAAAGAGAGCCAGACTTAAGTTTAACTTGCTTTGTGATACAGGTTCAATCTGGGAGGAAGTTAATATTCAAGTGAATTGTTTGTATGTTGGATTAGTCTGTGTGAACTCAGGCGGGGATTTATATAAATGCTTTTAACGTGTATAATTAACGTGTTTTTATATCAAAGTTTTTGATACTGAAACTGTACAAGAATGTTTCTACTCTAATTAAACCTCCATCAATGTGATTATATTCAACTGTTCTGTTGTTTGTGATTACAAGCGTGATAAACAAAACAGCCTATAGGGGGCACCAGAGCTCTATACAACTCCTGCTGTTGTGGTCACTCTCTGTCCTCTCTGTCATAGGCTTCCTGCCAACCATGACATCACTGCTGTATGACCCCCCCTCCCATCTCTGCTGTCACACAATGGGCCACACATAGACAAAAGGATACAGCAGTGATGTAACTGTTGGACTGTTCAGACTTAATTACTAAGAAAAGAAATCCTCCAGGGTGATGTAATTACCCAAGTTCTAATTTTACCGTTTCAGATAACACAATGCAGCGATTGTATCACAGCAGCACTAACAGGACAACGTGGCATTAGCCGAGAGAAATGCAGGGTTGTTGTTGAGCACTAATTAACCTTCTACATTTAGAAACGGTCAGTTCACCCAATTTACAAACACATTTTTGGTGGTATGAAAGTTTCAGTATTACATGACGAGTTTTGACATCAATCGCTAAGATTTCTGCTGCCAACCCAATACAATACAGGTGAATAGATTAGTTTTATTATGGATTGTTTGGACATAAAAAGCTATTTGAAGGCATCAACTTGGGCTTTTAAACTATATATATCAAACAATCAATTAATTGATAAAATGATTAGAGATAATTAGAAATCGATCATGGAGATCATTATTTTCAGCCCTAGATTAATCTGATGATTATTATCTGTATTAATCATTTGCTATATATAAAATGTCACAAAAGTAAAAAAAAAAAAGCTCATAACAATTTCCTTAAACACAAGGTGATGTCTCCAAATAACTTGTTTTGTCACCAGCTGTCTAAATATCCAAAACGATTCAGTTTACAATTACATAAAATAGAGAGAACCAGTCAATACTTCTCATTGGAGAAGCTGGAATCAGAAAATATTTGTATTTTTTCTCTTTTAAAATGACTTTATCAACTGATAGTGAAAGTTAATTATCTGTGCCCTTATCGACAAATCGCTTCAGCTCTAGAGTAAAAAGTTAAAGAACTCAATAATAACTTAAATATTTTGAAAGATGAAAATAAAAAAAAAAAAACAGGCCAGGTTTTTGGATTATCCCGGATTATTTTAGGAAAACCAAATGTGATGTTTCAATGTCTTGGGCAGCACAGACAAGATTCCATTGAGCTCCACTGTGCTGGGCTGGTGGCAGAAGTTTAAGAAGCAAATATCTGTAATTCTTGTCAAATAAAACCCAAACTATCTACATGGCTAGATAGATACCAAGATACAGTTGCATGAGAAAATGTGTTTGTGTAAACTGTGAACAAAGCCTTTAAAAAAGCTCTTGACAAACAAAACTAACAGATGGCTCAAAGTCATTGTTTGTTGTGGTTATCTGAAAACTTTAATTTATAATATAGCAAAAGTAGCTCTCTTGTGCGATTTGCCGTTATCAAGAAGTCTGTAACACTGTTCTGAGAACATTCATTGAGCTGGTAATAACTGTAGGATGATTCCCCCCCACGTTCAGCGTTTCCTCAGCACTGCAGCACCACTCTGAACTCTGCACACCCCCGACAACACAAACCTGGAATATCAGCCTTTTGAAATAATCATCTTTTTCTCTCAGAGAATATTAGTACGCTTCAGTGACTAGGTCACTTTAAAGTATTAAACTCCTAGGAGTTAGTTTAACAGTTTTACTAACTCCGACAACTGTAAGGCCATCAGCCGCGACGAAACGGGGGAAAATGTGTGCTACAACACAAAAACAGAATGGTCCGTATCTCAAAGTACCACTTAACATAGAATGATTCTCAAAAGTCGAATAAAAAGCATTCAAAGTGCTTCCTCAAATTAAAGATATGGTAAAAATCAATTACATGTGAAGATTTAAATCAACGTAAAGTGTTATAAAAATTGCATTGCGTTTTCAAGGGGCATAGAGTTAACAGTAGAAAATAAAGTAAATAACAAAAACACAGTCTCTCTGGTCCAGAAGCATGTTCAGAATACTCTGAGGTTTTTGGAGGGAGCGGTTACGACTTAACGCAGTGCAGAGCATCAAGACAGACGGTCCTGATTCAACAGTCCTCCATCGGAAATCCTGGATGAGACCAGCTGTTGTGGAGGGTGGAAGGGGGGGCTGAAGTTAGAGGGGTGTGACGAAATAGTCTGCAGGTTTCTGGTAGCTGTGTGCTGGCTGGTTGTGTGTTTGAATTTGCTGCTGCTGTTGTTGCTGCTGCTGCTGCTGCTGCTGCTGCTGCTGGATGATCTGCCGGACTTCCTCCTCCAGCTCTGGCGGGATGATAAGCTGGTCGTCGGGGTCCGGCTGGGCGGGAGCGTTGAAGTAGCCCCCCTGCTTCCTGACGGGGGCGTCGGCCGCCTCCTCTATGAGGTCCTGGTTCCTTCCTTGGCAGGCCACGGAGCCGTTTGCTCGCGCCCTGCGGCCCAGAGTCCCCGACTGAGCATCCCCGCTGAGGCAGGGAGAGGAGGGAGGGACGGGGGACGGAGAAGGGGAGGAGAAGGGAAGAGGTGACGGCTCGTGATGCGAGGCGACGGCGGGAGGGATGTTTGTGCTTGGTTGAGTGTGTGTTTGGGGTGCTGGGAGGTCGTGGCGGTGCAGACAGTGGACGTCGGCCTCCACCTCTACGCGACTGCCGTTGGAGAAGACGCCGGCGATGGGCTCTTCGTCCTCGCTGTCGACCCCGTTGTCAGACAGAGCTCCGGAGAACTGTCTGTGGAAGCTCCCGCCTCCGCAGGCCGGCCTCCGCACGCCGGCTCGCCCCGGCAGGTTCAGGTGGGATGCGTGAGGCTCGGTCTGAGGCGGCGGCTCCTCCGAGGACGCTGTGGATCCCACCTCGCTGCTCATCTCGGATGTGCTGAACTCGCTGCTCAACTCGCTCACTGTTCCAGAGGAGGCCGGCGGCAGAGGCATGCCGCCGTCGCCGCTTGCCGAATAGGGGTGTGTGCTGGTGTGCACTCCCAGGCCGGGGCTGGGAGGGGGAGGTGGCGGCTCGCAGAAACAGCAGCAGTCTTCCGTGATGCTGAGCTGGACGACGACGGCGCTGAGGCTGTCGGAGCAGCCGTAGCTCTGAGCCAGAGTCACCAGCTTCTTGGCGGCGGCCAGAGCGTCCGGTACATTCCTGACCGCCTCCACCGCCTCACTGGGGGACAACATGTCCCACAAGCCCCGGCTGCCCAGGAGAAAGAACTCGTCCTGCGGGGTGAGGGTCACCGTGGAGACGTGGGGTCTGGGGGTCACAGACAGGCACAGGAAGGAGTAACCCATCATTCTGGTGGAGTCAGTTACACCGCTGACTTTGTTATCCTGCAGAAGAGAAGGATAAAGGGCTGTTATGTAGTTTTCTCGGACAAAACCTCAAATATACACATTAGGCCTGAAAACTAATGATGATGGTGGTTACCAGTTAATCTATTACAGTGCTGAAACAATTAATTGACAGACAGAAAATTAATTGGCAACAATTTCGGAATTCAATTAATCGTCATTTATTAAGCAAAAATGCCAAATGTGATGATTTGTAATTTGTTTTCCTGTTTTTCATATTATTTGTTTCTCATATTATCAGATTTAGTATTTGTTTTTACTGCTTTTGTACCTTTGGTCGAACAAAATTTAAAGATGTTACCTTGGGCTCTGGGAACTTTCAATGGCGTATTCCACTATTTTCTGACATTTTATAGACTATAAATCAATTAATTTGGTGTTTATTTGGTTGATTAATCACTTTATTGTTTAGTCTATGAAATGTCCAGAAATACTGAAAGTAATCGTTAATTGCAGCTCTAATCTATTCATTAATTGAATCTATTTTTATTTATTTATTTAAATTATTTTTATTAATTAAATTAAATAGTTTAGACTGTAAAACATACAAAAATAAATTGGAAAAAATCACAACTCCTCAGAGAATGGATTGTTTTGTCCAGTCAAAAGTCCAAAATGAAAAGATATTTAATTTACAAATGATATAAAACAGAGAAGAACCACAAATTGTAACATTTTAGAGAGTGAAAACAGAAAATGTTTGGCATGTTTTTGCTTTATGACTTACAACGTGTCCTAACTGGATGCGACGCTAAGCCAGCGTCAGTGACACAACCAGCTTGATTACATTGTTTCCTATTGGAGTGTCGTAACTGGCCGCGGTGTTAAAGAATTCATCAATCATCAAAAGTTGATGTATTTGCAGTCGAATCTGCAAATCCATTAATCAACTCAATCGTTTCAGCACCAGAGCACACAAATCACAATCAACTAAAACAAGAGTTTGTCTTTACCTCGGTGATGATGGCGTTATGCTGCCGGACCCTCTGGTACTCCGGCTGCTCTGTGACGGTGTGTGTAGTGGAGAGTTGCATAGCTTTACCGTCGCGGCACAAAACAGCCTGGCACCTGCCGACGTTGGAGGCCTTCAGGGTGAAGCAACCGCCGTGGTCACCGGGCGCCACCGGGTCGTGTCTGATGTGACATAGAGCTGCTGAGCCGCCCATCCTCTGGCCCGCTGTGCCCAGTTTCCTGCAGGAGAGCAACACAGAAACACTTACTGCAGAGTGTGTGTGATATTCAGGGGTGATTGTTTTATTTTTGTGTGCCGTTCAAGGAATCATATACGCTGTGTGTGTGTTTACCTTTGCATGGTGAGGAAAGTGTTGATCATGTAATCTTCCTGCCTCTGGCCCCTGTGAAGCTCCTCCGCTAGCACATCTCCCATGGTGCACTGCAGTAGGTAAGGCACCTCAACGTTCTTGTCTCCATCAAAAACTCCATACAGAGCTTCACGAATCCCACAGAAGCTGTCTAGAGCCAGAGCAGCCACACAGAGCCTGAGAACAACAACATCAACAAGTTACTTATGTAGAATACGGACAAGAAATATAGCCGATCATCCCTGCCTTCATCTCATCCTGCCTTCATCTCATCCTGCCTATTTGAGGTAAGTCAGCAGCGAGCTTTCTGACCAACACATTAATAAACATCAATATAGTCCTGGTTGCTAAAAACTGATTTTGTGGGTTCTTATGAATGCTTACACATCCCTGCGGAACCCTCGTGCGGCCGAGAAAATATTCGGACGGACCTTGACTTTCCTCCTTTGCTCCAACTGATTGCAGTCATTCTGCATCATAATTAGCCATGTGCTTCTGTTTATGTATTTTTGAGCAATGGGCCTTGGAACAATGGGCTTTTGTTTACGGGGTAACGGACTGTTGGAAAAATTGCCTTTTTTCGGTCCTATGGGACATTTTTTCGGACGACTGGTGTTTTGGAATAACAATGGGCCCTCCCCTTGTGAAACACACAAGAATGTACGACAAACACTACTATCTCAACAACCAAATAAAGGACAATATATGGCTTGAGATCACCCAGCAGCTGGGACACGATGAAGATGGTAATGTAGTGGATATGTACTTGCAAATGTAATATGTTGGTGACGGAACGGGGCTAGCCATAACAGCTAACGTTAGCATCAAATTTGGGGTCTGATTAGTTTCTGTATTGTGTAGTTAACGTTAGCCCCTTAGACATTCTCTGTCTGGATAGGTTTTTGTTGTGTGAAGTGGACTCATTGGGCTTCATTGACGAAAATGGAATACAGCAGCGCAGATAATTCGCACCAGTACCAGTGTGCATAGTTGTCAAGCGGAAAATTTGCATGCAGATTTTTCCGTATTCCCACACCGCACTGTTGAGAAATGGCTTTGATGCTTTTATTGGACATTTTTTATTACATTACTCTCACTATTGTATTCAGTGTATTTTTTGTGTATATTCTGAAAGCACTTTTAACCTCTGTGGTTTGGAAAAGTGCTCAATAACCTAAATAAAATTTACTCACCAAATTAATTGCGTTGTTATAGACTTCAAGAGATCAATAAAAGACATTAATTCAAAAGGAAGAAATGGCAGTGAGTAGATGGATGGAAACAGAAATAGAGGGGGGAGGAGGACTGACTTGTTTTTGACTCCAGAGGCCTCGGTGTAGCCGTGGCTCCAGACTGCAGGGGCCCCGTGGCTCTCGCTCACGTACGGAGCTGAAGGAGATGGATCCACCCGGAAACATTTGATATTACTGCAGAGAGGAGTAAGCGAAGAAAGAACAAAAGGGGTCAGCCAGTTGGTTTCATGAGTCAATGACTAACACATATTTTCCATAGATTATTTATTATTATTATTATTATTATCACTACTAATGCAGGATCTTTCAGGTTCATACTTGAGGAGCTCCAGGCTCTTGTGGTCCAGGTTGAGGCGAGGATTGCCTGTGAGGTCCAGCTCCTGAAGCTTCTGAGGAAGCGTCTCTGGAAGAGTGACCTCAGTCAGCTCGTTGCAGCTCAAGTCGACACACTGAGGAAGCGAAACACAGAGAGAGAGAAAGAGAGAGATAAGGGTCAGTTCACAGGAGAGACAATCTCTGGGTACCTTCTTATTCAATTTGATGTCAATTCATGGCATTATGATTCGATTAGACAACTCTAGATGGATCTGGATTTATCTCAGTTTTTGATTTCCACACTTTATTTTCTATATGACCACACTCACAATAGCATAATCAAAGATATGACAAATTCGGATGAATTTACTTTCCACAAATGTATAATTAAGAGTGTAGATTTTGCAGTTACAGAAAATAAATCCTATATATATATATATGTATATATATATATATATATATATACACATATATATATATATATATATATATATATATACACATATATATATATATTTGCATCAGACCTAGTGATTTGTTTTGTCCTGTCTCAGGGGTTCTGTTCAGTATCAACAAAAGCAAGTTGCATGTCCTCCAACGCTAGCTCATAAAGAAGCTTTTTCAAAACTCTTTCGTGCATCAATACAGAGTTATGATGCATCTACGAATGTATTATTTTTGTCACCCTTATCTCACACATACACTCACAGTCAGGAGAATGGAACCGTCATTTGGGTTCAGAGAAAGGAAGAGATTAGGGAGTCACTAGGAGATTACAAAGGATTTTCTGATCTGGTCCAACCCAATAAAGATGAACACGGAGGTAGACAGATTGAGAGATAAAAAAGGGACAGAAGGAGCACAGTTTTTGTCTCTTTGGACTGTCATCCTTTATTTCCCAAACTAATTCCACAAGGTACCTAACTAGGACAACAGCTAATACTGATCTGCTCAACAAGTGTGTGCGTGTACCTACAAGAAAGAAAAAAATCCCATAGCTAAATGAATGAAGGGCGCCTAAAATGACAGCGTATATCACACTAACCTTGATCTCAGGCAGCTGGAGCACCTCGGGGAACGCATTGATGCAGTTGGAGTGGGCAGAGAGTGTGTGCATACGCTGACAGCTGAGGATGGTGGTGGGCACGGCCCTCAGTCTGTTGCCGCTCAGGTCCAGCTCCTCCAGCTTCTCCAGACGTGCCAGTTTACTGCAGGAAGATGGAGGTATTGTTATATCAAGAGCGCTGGCACTGCAAACTTTATTTTTGGGAGCCACATTTATCAAAGTCATTGTGACCTAAACCTGATTCTGAAGTAAGGCATTTTACTGTGTGTAAAATGTACCATGTTTCTAGGATTAGAACAGGCCATAAAAGCAAAGGAATGTGAGTTCATGTAAGCTCGGGTGGACCTACAAGCACACAATCAGGTGCACAAAATTGGGTGATTTTCTGCAACCTCACAAAGCCAGAGGTCACTTCAGACCTCAGTGAGTTTTAGGAAGCTAAACCTCGTGAACTACGCTTTAATATCTCGACTGAAACACTTCTGAGGATGACAGTGTGTCTACGTGTGCGATTTTTAATTTGTCCTTCAATGCAGCACAAGAATCAGGGGCTGGTTTAACAGAGCACCTTAAGTTTTCTCCTTAAGTATGATACTGAAGGCTTACTCTCCTTAGCTGAGGAACTTACTTTGGGTATTGCACAGGATTCCTTAAAAAGGTTTCCTCAGTTAAGGAAACACGTTGAGGCATTTTCTGCATTGAAAGAGATTTTACAGCAGTAAAATTCTACAAATTTCCATAGAGACTGTTTGTTGACTTAAGGGTGTTTTGTGCAACCGATTTTATTTTAAGGAAACCTTAACTCTGACGTTAAGGAAAATCTTAAATTGAGGAGCTTTGTGCAACCGGCCCCTGCCACTTAAATGAAGTTGTCATACATTGATTTAGTCTTTTGCGAGCTCAGTTCATGTGCAGTCCCGTACTTTACCTGGCAGTGAAGGTCTGCAGCTGGTTGTAGGCGAGGTGGAGCACCCTGAGGTGGCCGTGTCCAGTAAGCAGAGGGACACACTTGTCTGTCAAGCTGTTATTGGTCACATAGAGCTCCTCCAGGCTGCTGGAGCTGTCATCTGATACGCTGGCTGCAGGGAGGCTCTCCAGCTTATTCGCCGACACATTTAGGTATCTCAAACTGTGGTGGAATCCCAACAGAGAATACAAACTTAGTACTTGAACAAATGACCTGACACAGAATAAAACTACAGAGAGACAGATAGAGGGAAAGAAAGATGTGAAGAGAAAGAATGAAATATACATGGATAATAAAAAAAGGGAATGAAAGACAAAAGGAATGAAATGGATGTTGTGTGCACCTCTGTGCTTTGATGAACAGGTTGTGTGGGAGGTCAGTCAGATGGTTGTGTTGGAGGTCCAGAACCTCGAGCTGTGATCTCTCCAGCCTCTCAACCAGCCGGCACACTTCGTTCCAGCCTGCCAGCAGTTTTCTCAGACTCCCACTGGACAGCAGCCTACACAACACACAAACAACACAGCGAGCTCAGTCTCTCTGTGTGTGAACTGTAAATCTGTCAGTGTGAACTCTGTCTCACCCTGATGGCGACAGTATTTTGCGTGCCCTTTTGACCCAATTTGTGCTTGACCTCGAGTTGGAATTACATTTGTGCCTCATGTAGCCTGTAGTTGGACCATTGTCATCATGCATGTATCCATCCCCCCGCCCCCACAAAAAAAGCAATGATCAAATTGTCTGTGAAAGCAACAGTACAAGTTTTTAGTTGATGCCAAAGGCTGTACACATACTGAAAATAGCACTGCACTGGTGTAGGCGTGTTGCTACAGGTAGCGATGAGACCTTTTGGAATAATATGTCTATTTAAAGAGTTTAAAGATTCACCAGCACTATTACTATCTAGTGTATCTGAAAGGACAGTGTTTGCAGTGTACTATAAACAGCAGTCCTGCCTCTTAAAACAATGCTGCACATTATAACCTTCACTGTTATTTATTATAATCTTCTTATTAAAAGGGGCTGTTTGTAAGAATCAGAAATGCTTGTTAACAGCGACACCTGTGGCCGTTAAGTCAACGAAAGCCAGCGTCCTGTTGCTCGGGCTCGCGCTTGTGCTCGCTCTACATAGACATGAACAGTGTTAATGTCTGTCTGAAAGCAGGCTAAGGGCCTGTGTTCATGCCTGTGTTTTTTTCTGGCAGAAAAGCGGCGGCTGGGGAGCGCTTCATCCCAGCGTTTCATAGAAAAAGCGCTCCGAGCGCTTTTTCATGTTTCTATGACAGCAATATCTTGACAACATATCACCACCGCTGTATGATGGACTAGCATCACCTCTTTGCTTTCTAATATCTATTTGGGCTGCTACCTGTTTGTTTGACATTGTTTTTTCAACATGAGCACCAACCGGAGGATGCATGCCCTCATACTTTGTATGAATGAGCTTGTCAACGCTCAATCTGATGTAGATTAAGGAGGCAACCGTCGGAGACAACACGTACAGCGATAAAGCACAACACTCAACAGCAACAATCAGTGTCCGCCCGGGCTGATCTGCTCCCACAAAAGGGCTTTTCGGTCTTTGTTATGATAATGTCTGTCTGACATATAAAGCTCATTATAGACAGACACGGCCAAAACAAGCTTCTCCTCCATTTTCTACAGTGATGTCACCAGTGCTTTTCTGAAAAGGTCAAAGATTTTCAACTAGAAGTGCTGGGAGCAGCACAATAAAGGCGGAGTGCTCAGAAAAAAGACGATGGGTGAAGCGCTTTTTCTGGAGGCAGCTGCATGCGGCCGCATACGCTCTCTCCTCGTTGGGAACAATTGAAACAAGACTCGGCTAGACCGTGTATGATCAGTCTGTGAATTTGAGGCTAAATTGTTACACGAATAGTCAGTGGTCATGTCTATAATGTTAAATCCAGCGGGACATGTCCACCAGGTCCGGCGAGGACACTAGGGGATGCGCTGCTCCACTCAACTGGCCATTCAAGTGGAATGCACGTGATCCTTGTTTTTCTGCTTGCCGTTTCAAACAGGAAACAACATGGCGGCCTGCTCGTACGCTTTTTGTTATTCCGTATAAACAATCCACCAAAATCTACTTCTGAAAACATTTTAAGCAAGAAATAGTCAATGCCACTGCTTCTCCTGCTTTCCATTGGAGATGAATGGAAAGCGTTGGGACGCCCTCCGTCGCCAGATCTGGTGGAAATGCGGCAATAGAAGAGCACTCGCGCCGGTGAGTGAAACCGCTAACACGTCCCCCCTGCAAACGACTGTTCCCGCCTTTTTATTTTGAAAGAGCAACGGCCAATGAGGAAACTCCAATACTCGGCCGACCAAGCAGCTACCCACCTATCCTTCTGCACCTTAACAACCTATTTCAACGTAGTATATTTGTGAAAAACGTGTCTATGCGGCAGGTGTTTGTGTGTTGCTCACTGTATGGGCAGCTCTGTAACAGAATTATGGTTGATGTCCAACACCTCCAGTCTGCTGCTCTCACACACCCAGGCAGGGACACATCCCAGCTTGTTCCTTTAAAAAAAACAAATACAGTCAGCACGCAGCTTAGAACAAGCACATAGCCTTCTTTTCCATACAGTAAATAGGACAGTTAGAGTCGTCATACCAGGACAAATCCAGAACAGTCAGATTCTCTGGCACCGGCTGCACCTCCAGCAGCTTCAGCTCTACAAACACAACATGCATCATTCTTTAAAATGTGTATTTGAATGTATATATAGCACCAGACATTATCGGTTTGTCATCTATACAACACATAATAAATGTTAGTACCGTTGTGTGCAGCGTGCAGGCTCTTGAGGGCGTGGCCACTGACTCTGAGGAGGGAGAGAGTGTTTCTGTCACAGCGGAGGAGCTCCAGCCTGCAGAGAAGCCGGACATCCAGCTCCTGTAACCCGGTGTCCCTCAGGTCCAGCTGGACGATGTGGACCAGCTGCTCCGAGTCTCCCGCTGTCACCTTTTGAAGCCGGTTCAGCCTGTACAAGAGAGAAATATGAACATAAGGAAAGGAGGATAGAAAGAACTCTTTGAACTTGAATCATCTGGTGTTAAGATTTCCAAATCCACAGGACAAAAACGTGCAGAAATACAGTGTAGATTTTTCCCGCAGCATCTTGGGAAGTGTTAGATTTCAGATGAGCTTTGTTCCAGTGTTACGTCTAAAAATATACAATATGTTTACCTGAGATCTATGTGGCGAGCAGGCAGCCACTGCAGTCCAGCCATATCCAGGACAGATAGCTGGTTCCCTGCCAGGCAGAGTCTCTCCAGTCCCCTGAGCTTCTCCAGGATGGGGGGGACGCAGCTGAAACAGTTGAAGGACAAGCCGAGGTAGGTCAGGCCCTCCAGAGAGCCCAGCTCCACGGGCAGAGAACTCAGAAAGTTACCATCCAGGAGAAGAGTCTGCAGGCTGGACACAACAACAAGAGAAGAGAATCTAAAAAAAGTGCTTGGTGTTAATCTGCATCCATGTTTTGGAAAAATCCATAAAACTCCCAGAGTTGAATGTTTTAAATGGACGTGTCTTAAATCGCCGGAAATATAACCATATAGGGCTGTCACAGTGAAGGATTTTCCCCTGCGGTGAAAATGATTGGCTCAACGGCGGGATATGCGGCATCATTGCCTTTATTTTTTTGCAAATTACTTCATTTATCCTGATTTTAGTGCTATATAAATAAGCTTAATTGCTAGGCTATTATTCGGTATATTGTTGCTTTTTAAATGACAAAGATGTCATACTTATTATTGTTAAATGCAGAACACAGAAGGGCAATGAGGCTCAGCGTTTTTTTTCAACCGAGATGCTTTGATTGCGTCTGGTTGCTATGATACAGAATATCCGCAGTAGCAAAAATGTCGGCACACGGTGGAGTGCTTGCTCTGGATAAAGAGATGGCTGAAGCACGAAGGGAGAGAGGACGAACCCGTGGGTCTATATGCATTCATTTCTCCTCCATTGTTGTTGTTGTTGTTGAGCACTTGTAGCCTACATATAGGATGTCACGGTTAGTCTTTGTGGTACCTGTCCCACCCTTCCTCCATTGTGATTGGACAGCTGGGTGCAGTGTTTTACCCAAAGTTTAAAAAATGTTCAACTCTCGGCAACCAGAAAAAAACAACAAACTGCGTTCAGCGCAGAATCACACAGCTGCCGTATGTAGCATATCGTAAACATGCGGCGCTCCCATTGCAAAGAAGAAAAAAGAAAAAAGAAAAAACATGAACATAGCGGTTGCTTGCAGTCCCCTGCGGTTGTCTTGTCAATACCACGTTATTGAAATATTGCAGTTATTGCGACAGCCCTGTAAACCACACACAATTTGCTGGAGCGAACAGTAACTGAGCGCTTGACCCCAAATTCTCGGTTTATGCAAGGACAGCAGCAGCATGACTCTGCACTCTGATCACCTGCACGAAAACCTCTGCACCGCCAAGACAGAAGTCTGGTGCGCAGCCAGTTGTGCACTTAATACAGAGGGGGGTTAATCTGCATTGATGGAACCACAATGACAACCACTCCTGTCTGATGTCAGCAAAGTGCAGGTCACCGAGGATACATTCTGCTCTCGGGCAAGCATCTGGCAAATTATAATGCCCATTATAGACATCGTTATCATTAATAGCTGCGGCCACAGAGCTCGTCGTTTCTCCTTCGGCACACTTACTTGTGCATGGTTCCTACTTCTGCAGGCAGAGACGAGAGACGGTTTCCAGACAGGTTGAGCTCCGTAAGCGAGGTGATGTCACACAAGGCCAGGGGAAAGTCTGACAGAGCGTTATTTGACAGACTGAGGCTTCTCAGTTTACAAAACCTAGAGAGAGGAGTTAGAGAGAAAGAGGGAGAGAGAGGTTTGGGGGGGGGGGGAGCAAACAGAGAGGGACAGAGATATTAATCTCTTAGTGCTATAATCAGACTTCTTCTGAATTGAGGCTCCAACAAAAACAAACATTGTGAGAAACCTTTTAGTTACGTAACACCCGTCTCATAAACAAGGAAAATTACGAGAGGAAGCCTGCACAAGGTCTCGAGGATACAGCGCCATAACACTTAAAGTACACACACTATTTAAAGCTACATGTTTACACGACTAAAAGATTTCACCATAACAACACAGCATGTGGTTCAGGTAGGAGCATGTCTGTGTGTGTGTGTGTGTGTGTGTGTGTGTTTCCTGGCTTTCCTTGCCTAACCTAATCAAGTTCACAGAGGGGTCGGGGTGAAAGGCACGTCCTTCTGAGGGAAAGTCACACAGGCACACCACGGGAAAAACACATTCCTCAAAACACCGCCAGAGAAACGTGTGTTTATGGAGAAACAATGGCAGTGTGTATATACAGTATATATGTATTTATTGCCAGGCTTTAACATAATCTTCTCTTCAGTGGCTACAAAGGAGCCAAATTGAGAGAGACAGAAATTTCTCTAAGTTAAATATTTGATCGGAAGCCTAAACTTAAAGAAACGTGACACAAATGTTAGATTGTGTTTGGATAGCGATGTTAGTCATGTCACGAGCCACTTGACTTTATCTGAAATCAAATAACACAACGTGGCATCATGAAACAAGAGTTGCAGTCCTGTTATGCCATAGTCTCTATTCGGCTTTGTGCTATTAAATTCATTTTTGCACAAGAGAAAGTAAAAAAAATTTTCAGTGGAGGAGTTTTCATTCCCGTAGAAAGCTTTTAAACCAGGATAAAGCCACAAACAGACTCAGAAAGACTCTCAGAAAGCTTTTCCATGTGTTTTTTTTTACGTCAAAACATAAAATCAGTAATCTCTTCCTACCACAGAAGGCACCAATATGCAGAAACAGGCAGACTTCATCTGTCAACGACAAGTCTGTTTTTCTTCTTGTCCACAAATACAGTGAAAAGACCAGAACCAACAATAAATAGATCCTGCAAACAAGTACTAAACTCTCATACTCTGTCCTGCTGGCAGAAATACTCACCACCAAATGTGTATTAATCCGCCACTGAAAATAGTCCCCCGCAAATATGCCATTCAAAATATATAATGATGACATGTGTTTAACCCTTGCCATGTTATGATTTGAGCATATTTTTTATGCTAAATGCAGTACCTGTGAGGGTTTCTGGACAATATTTGTCATTGTTTTGTGTTGTTAATTGATTTCCAATAATACATATATTTGCATAAAGCAAGCATATTTGCCCACTCCCATGTTGATAAGAGTAATAAATACTTGACAAATCTCCCTTTAAGGTACATTTAAGGTACAGATTAAAAATGTGCGATTCATTTACGATTAATCATGGACAATCATGCGATTAATTGCGATTGAATATTTGATTTGACTGACAGCCCAAGTTACTACACAAGACTGTGACATCAGCGACCTATTCAACATGCCCTCTGTCACAGAGGTCAAGTGGCTGGATATCAACTCTCTCATCATCAGTGTAGCTCTCTTTTAATCATCCAAACCCCACAGCCGCCCCCACACATGTCATCTGTAATTCAAACTAAGCTGCTTCCTCTTTAGACCATATGGTAGCTCCCTGAGACAGTAAAAAGTACTGAGGGACATATCAAGAGAATAACACCGCCTGTTGCCTTGTTCATAAACACACAGGATGGCAGGAGACTCTGTGTTGGAGCGTTGGTAACAGAAACTCACCTGGTGAGTGCTGGAACACCTCTGTGCAGCGACATGAAGTTGTTTTTGAGATTGAGGTGTGTGAGGTCCTGGCTGTAAAAGAGCTGAGCAGGCAGCTCCTCCAGGCTGCAGCAGGACAGGTCGACTGAGTTCACCCTCTGGGACGCAATCTGACAAAGAGGGAGGGATGGACAGGACGACATAATGAGCAGCTTGTGACCACAAGAGGCAGTAAAGATGTGTAAAATCCTGCCATCATAATTATCATAAAAAAAATCTGGATTATGAAAGCAAAAGGTGTGACTGTGGACACAAATACATATAACACTGCAAGTACCTTTGAGGCCGTCCTATGCCAGCGGAGGTGCTCTGTATACGAGTCGTAGCTGATGTAGTAGGTCTGACTCTGAGGACCAGCTGAGCTGAAAGCCAGACAGTGGCTGTGTCTCCTCACTTCCTCCACCTGCAGCAGAGGACATATTTCAGTTTCCTTGCATGCTTTCTATAAACAAATCCTCTGACGTCCAGCCTACTTAATGACAGAGTTTTCAAATAATAATATAATATACTATACTAACTATAATAGCTTATGCAAAATATTTGCAGCCGAGTATTTAGCATTTTCATGTCGTTTATTTGTCACGCCCACGGTGTGTAAAGGCTGATAAACAGGCACCAAGTCAGAATACAGCTCAACCAAGTTAACGATGAAAACACTTGAGAAAGTACCTTTCCTCCGATGAGAGGGAAGATGTGCATCTTGCCGGTGTGGGCGTGTTTCACAGATGAGACAATGAGGCAGGTTCCACTCAGCGTGACCTGACGCTTCGACCAGCGGTTCACCGGCAGCGCCAGTTTCCCTTTCCGTACGTTGAACACCCCAGAAAGCTGCACGCGCTCAGAACCACCCACACTCCTAGGCTTGCCTGGAGAGAGGGAGAGAGAGAGAAAGAACTTTAAGACATGAGACTGAATGAGATCGCTGATGATCTGGAGTGTAGTGCTCATTATGCACACTGATTATACTTTTCAGAACTGCCGTTTAGAACAATAGAACATGTTATTTTTAGCTCTCTGGGATTTTGTGAATCAACTCTCTCACGCTGGGTTTCTCTTTCAGAAATTCAGAGCCTACAGAGAGCTGTGTGGTTATATAAGTGAATTGTAGCTAATAGCCTGTGGGCTGAGAGTGTGAGCAGTCACTCAGGCGTGATTTGTTGCATTAACCCCTCACTGACACAAAAAGCAGCCATAGGGCAAAGCAGGGGATTGGCCAGAGAATCAGGTGTGGTGTTTCCCCACAGTGAAACCAACTGTAAACTGATTGATAATGTATTATCTCTTACAAAACTGTGTTACCCGGTCTGTGCTTTTTATCCTCTTCTGCTCTGGTTATCACACACACCAGAGAACAAGAGAGAGGGAGACACATGAGGAGTGTGAGCCACTGAGAGGCCTGAAATCAGATTAGCTCGTTATGTAATGTCTTATAACACCAGCACCGCGATCCTCACTGTTGCTTCCTCCAGTGGCTTAGACAAAACGTCACTTGGGTTTCACTGGGAAGAACCAACTCCTGAGAAGGGCTGGGTATCAAACCTCAGTACTTCTTTTGTTCAGATTAAGAGTTTTGTTCAGTTATTCTTTGATCACAAAGCTCCAGATTTCACTCAGAATTTTGACTATTTTAGTCAGGCAAAGTTGCTGTACAGCTGCATGTGTTTAGACAACATTTCACATTTGAGAACTTATGATTCTTGATGTGAAATGAAAAAAGGATTTCGTTGAAAAACATGCTTACATGCCTCAAATAAAGGTTTTCGGAAAAAGTAACTGAAAATATGCCTTTTATTATTCTATTCATTGCAAAAATTCTCAGTACAAGACAAAATTGAATTAATTACGAGCCTGCTATGGATAGCGCTAGTCCCAAACGGGGCTAATGCATGAGTGACATTAGCAAAAAAGCTGTTGTTCACAATCACTAATGTCTAATCTTTCCTATATCCTTTATTTTCTGACCATCCCTGATTCCAAGCTGTTCTGCAGTCACCTGCCACAATTTATCTTTAAATTCCATCTCTGTATTATTTTATTTCTTTATTGTAAAGTGCTTTGTGCTGGGAGACGAAGTGAATCAGTTTATCAGATGTCATTTTGAATGATGCCTTTTGCACGGCTTTTGACGATCAGAACTTTTCCAAAAACTTTAATGACGGGCGAAAGTTTCGGAGTCGGTGTGTAAACATGATTGAAACAATGTGGGGTCATATTCATATTTTTATGTGCGACAATTTTGGACGAAAAATACAGACTTGGTGTAAAATGGCCTTTAGACCCATCCCGATTTCATTTCTTTACTGACCAGGATCTAAATCTTGAGATTAAAAATCTCTTTTTCAACAATTCTGACACAAAGACCAACACAGATCCAACACACAGAAAAGTCCAAAAACATTAAAAGCAAGCCATTCAAACTCAGTTTCCTGAAAAATATTCATTACATCTACTGCACATGTTCCTTAAATTGTCCACGACTCATGCAACTAACGATTATTTTCATTATTGATTAATCTGTTTATTATTTTCTCAATTAATCAATTTCATTATAAATTTTTCAGAATAAAATGATGGTGAGATACAAGGTTACATGTTTCAATTGCAGCTCAGTTTCTATCGATCAACTAACTGTTTCAGCTCTGCTTGTGTTTGGATCACTCTGTGACTTTTTGTATAATCCATTACAAGATGAAGAATCTGCCCCACATGAAAACTTTTTTTTTTTAATTTAGTTTTGTACGTACCCTCGGTTCTAACAGGAACAGAGAGTCCTGACAGTGCAGACACAATAAAGATATGAAATTATCTGAATGATATGAGATACGCCACTGAAGGAGAACAATTCATGATCAACTAAGATCTCGTGGTTACAAACACAATCAAGTCTCATAATTTCATTCATATTTAGTCATAGCCTTAATATGTATTTTCTTACATTATTGACATGTAAATTGTGTCTTTTCCACAAATGCATAAATAAAGCTTGTGATTGGATAAACGCTCCATAAACGTACTGATGGAGCAGATCGGCGTGATTCTTTCAAACACATAACAGTTTAAACTAAACAGCATTGTGGAATGTGTATTGTGTGGGTCCACCCTTCCCTGGGCGGTGCAGGCGTCAGGCGAGATGTAGTGTGTTAATATATACACACACACTCATACATGCCCTTTCCTTCCGTCTATTTCTCTGACTGGGGAACATCCTGTCTCTCATCAAGCAGCCAATGGCCATTTCCTATTCATGCTACGACTTATCGTTTTGGTGCATCTTGTAACCCGACAAGCCCGGTGTCCTTGAGTGCACCAAGTGTCTGAAATTTCAATCCATGTTTCATATTAGTGGCAGTTACAAGATTGCAATTTGGATTTCAGCTTAATCTGCATCTCAGTTCTTTAAAAAACTGGTGTGGTGCTGTGATGGTCACACCACAAAGACAAAATTTGAAGTTTTCCTTCACAGCCTGCAGGTATTTAGTGAGTTTTGGGCACAAGCAGTGGGCAACTCCGCGGTCTGAGAAGTGAAGCCAATGCCGAAGTGCCTTAAACTTGCATTCTTTCTAACAGCCAGCAGGGGGCGACTCCTCTGGTTGCAAAAAGAAGTCTGATTGTATAGAAGTCTATGAGAAGATGAGACTATTTCTCACTTGATTTATTACCTCAGTTAACATTGTAAACATGAGTTTATGTCTCAATCACTCGTTTCAAGTCTTCTTCAATACACCATGATGTTCATTTAGTAAATTATGGTCCCATTTAGAGTCAAATAGACCATAAAGCAGGGGATGCTTTAGGTCATGGCTACCTTATGATTGACAGGTCGCTACCACGGCGTTGTCCGGTATGGGAGTTATCCGTGTTTTCATCTCAGAACTTCATCCCTTTCACAGTGTGTTTTCAGTTAATTTTAACCTTTTTGGTCGCCTAAAAATGTCTTATTCAGCTTTCAGTTGTACTTAGCTCCACCCTCTCGCATCCACTTCTGGTTGCAAAAAGACCAACATGGTGACAGCTAAAAAACCTAGATGGCGACGCCAAAAAACAAGAAAGCAACGGCCAAAATGCTGGACTCGAGGCTTCAAAACAGCAGTCAACCAACCAATGGGTGACGTCATGGTGACGTCACGGTGACTACGTCCACTTCTTATACAGTCTATAAGCACAAGCATCAGACACGTTTGTTGGGTGAGTATTTAACCTTGCGTAATAAAGCAGTGACCTCTGGGTACTGCTGTTCGGAGCTGAAGAGGAGTCTGCTGCTATGACTGTCTCGGGGAGATCTGAAACACTGATGAGGTGAAATCTGAGTTTCACTAAGGTCACTTTTCTCTTACTGTCAGCACAGAGAGAGAGAGAGAGAGAGAGAGAGTGTGTGTGTGTGTGTGCGTGTGTGTGTGTGTGTGATAGAGAGAAAGAGAATACTTGGCAATGTGCATTTTATGCTGCTGAGTCAAACTCCTGTGGTTCTGAACATCAACATGAGCAAACAATTCATACTGGTCACACCGAGAGGACAGGACAGCGTGGAGCAAAAATATTTCTCTGGTGAATTAATGGATAGTTTTGTTTCTTCAGACCTATAAAACCTTTGTTTTTAAAAGGCTCACAAGCCAAAACAAAGTAGGGACTTGTGGTAAATTATTCCAATTTAACTGAAATGTTTAATTTTGGCAACAACATGAATGTTGTAGTCACTTTATGTCATCACACTAATTGTCACCGTCATGCCACTAGCACTTCCACTTTCCTGTCATACCAGCCTCTCACTGCTTGTTTCACGGCTGTGTGTTTGTCTGCAGTAGCTGGAAGGGCCTCTGCTTTCAGCGGCCGAACTCTACGTCATGCTTTGTTCCTCTGTCATGTTACTGTGTGAGCCAAGAGGGGGGGTGTCGAGGAAGGCAGGGGAATTTGCCCAGCTCTCCATGTAACATTTTCAGGATAGAGGAAAGCCTGTTTTGTACTTTACCTCTAGGTTAATGGTATGCGTAGTGATAGTGTGTCTTGTGGTGTGTTTCTTGTTGTAAAACAACAAAGGAAGAAGCAAAGTGTTCTTGAATGCTCTTGAAAGAAGGCTTAAGAGGGACACTTGAAACATTTCAAACAGGATTGAGAATGTGAGTTACATTAACTTGTGTTAATTTTAGTAAAAATGTTGTTTCTTCCTCAAATATCTCACCACAACCCTTTATCCCCACCGTCTTTGCCGAAAAAACAAGGTCAAAAACAATATCCAGTTGTGCTAATCCCATAAGAGATCATGGCTGTTTTTCCATCCTCTTACCCTGCTTGTCAGCAAAACAGGATCTTTATCAGTAACAACAACAACATGAACAGAAAAAGAAGAGAAACAGAAACCATAATGCCTCATGGTTGGTGATTGGTGTGCCCAAAGAGCACACCTGTTACCTCCAGATGTGTCTCCCTGCGGGCCTACACACAGAGGGGTGGGATGGGTTTACAGGCAAAACACTGGGTATTATTGTCCCGCGGGGACAATTGAATGAACTTGTTTGACAGTCCGACTGACCAAACACAATGACAGCGCTCACGGTACACTGAGAATGGGTGAACAATGAATGAGCAGGGGACAAGTCGAGCACAACTAAAGTGGCACGGTGTAACTAGCAGCTAGTGGTGCAGTAGGAGTGGGAAAAACATTGATTCACCTATGTATCGTGGGTTTTCTTTGTGTTACGATTTTGAAATCCATTTTTGAATGCCAGATTCGATATACATTTGCTTCATTTGAGACTATGCGGAGGTAGAAGGAAGTTACCACTTTTATTGTTGTAGTCTGAGTTACGTGACGTCATATCCCTTCCGTATCCGTCAACCAAAACAAACCGCAGCCAGCCACAACAAGGAAGTACAAAACAGCGGAGGGTCCGCGTGGATACAACTTGAACCCTAACATATTAAATCCAAAGTGGTAAACACTACACATACAGTGAAGTATGGAAACACTTTGGGTTTCACACATTGTCAGGAAAAGCAGAGCTAGACATCACGGCTAAAGCTGCATGCTAACTCTGTCATGGACAGCTAACGTTGTCGTATTGCTCGCATCTCCTCGGTCAAATTATCCGACGCTACAACTGTAGAGCACCCATATACTGACATTTCTGTTAAATGCATTCAAATGGCCCCGAAGGAGCTGATCATGGATGTATATAGAGAAGGGAGCTGACAGAGAGCTAGCGACGGCTTTGGCGAAATTAGTGGAAGTATACACGTGTGACTACGTCCGGTTTTAAAAATAAGGTGTTAACAAAGGGAACTATATCTACAAAATACATATAACAAAATAAGATTGATTGGATTATATTCACCAGAAGTATAAAACATTACATCTCCCTTATAAATTAAAAAGAAAATACCACTAATTGAGGGAAAATGTGTTTATTCTTTGATTTTTGGGTTGCTGGAATTTTTTTTAAATAAATAAGGCCCAACAATGACTGATATATGGGACTTCACGACACCTCTGACTACATACATACTATAAAATCAAACATTTTTACTGTATTAATTTAAATATTTTTCAAATGTCCCTAGATTCAACTTTTTCTAGTCTAGTCTAGTTTTATATGTTTTTACATATCGAATCGGCACCCAAGTATCGTGATAGTATTGAATCGGGAGATGCATCGCCCCAGCCCTATGGTACAGTATAGTGTATATGCACGGGTGGTCTGATAAACGTACAGTACATGCTTTGCAGATCCTTCTTTATGGATGAATCATCACTCACCTGTAAAAAAAAATGTTTTGAATTTAGATTTTTATACAGCTTAGACAGAGTACTCACCAAAGTAGAAGCGTATCAGGCAGCCAACTTCTGGATTCATCCCCTCCCCCTGTACCCTCCATGGGTCCTCAAACCCCAGATTGGTGAGGTACTCATTTAATATCTGAAGAGGCCTCTCATCATCTCCCAGCCGCCTCACAGCTCCACCGTGCAGCTGGACGAAGAGAGCCGGAGTTGGACTGGTATTGATGGGCTCGGGCCATGCTCTGCTCCCCCCTGGGATCTCCAGGTCAGGCTGGGCAGATGCTTGGCTGGACAGGGGCCTGGCCTGAGAGCTGCTGGGGCATTTAGAGGGAGGTTTGATTAATTTGGGGGTATCTATGTTATCACCAGCTCTGGCTTCGGTGTCATTCGGTGTGGTTGTCACTTGGCTGGAAGCACTGCAGGGGTCTGTGGTGGGCAGGTCAGCTTGCTGGTCTGCTGCAGCAGGGTTGTCGGTTGAATGTGTTGGAGAGGAGGTGAGGTCTACTTCATCTGAGGAGCTCTCAAAGGGGTCAGGTCCCTCTGTGGCACTGTCACCGTTTGGGCTCAACGCTGAGGAGTCGGTACCCAAACCCAGTCCATCGCTGAGCTCTGTGCTTCTGGGTCCACCTGGGCTGAAGTCCTCACAGGTGCTGCTCTCCATATCTGACCCAGAGTAGACGCCATAACAGTTTGCCACACTCAGGCTCAACTCCATCCCTATGTCAGTCAGATAGACTTCAGATGAAGAGTTACTGGCGGATTTATCATCCAGCAAGTTAGAGGACAGTTTAGAGTCAGGATAATACCGTTTTGTGTGTTCATTCTCCTCTGCTTTGGGGTTTTTGATTTCATCAGTATGTGCACAATCTTTACAGTTATCATTTAAGTCCACTGAAGCAGCAGTTTTGCAGTTAATCCTCAACACAGCCCCAGCTTTGCTCCCTTCCAGCTTGCTGGCCACCTCTGCAGCTGTGGTGTCCACCGTGCAGAGCACCGGCCGCGGGTAGGAGGGCGTCAGCCAGTCGTGGACGTGAATGCACCCCCTCCGGAGGTCCGATCTCACCCAGGTCTTATCCGAGGCCTGGAGCTGCTTGGACTGCTTCTGCCGCAGAAAAGTCTTCCTGTCCAGGCTGAGGGTGCTCAGAGGAGAGGCTGAGGGAGCGGGACTGGCCGCCTCAGGAGCCGAGGAGGAGGACACCCCTCCGGGCGTGGAGCTGCTGGAGGTCGTCGGAGGAGCACCAAGAGACAGATTCCTCTTGTGTCTCTGTCGCCTCCTGCTCAGCAGAGAGTTGACAGAAGAAGTGCTGCTGTTGACTGATGTCAGGCTGTAGATGTTGGCTGTCTTTACCCCGATAGCGTTGGCCACTTGGCTCTGATAGATGCCGTTTCTGATCGCGATCTGGAGGAGGGAGGTGGCTGCGAGTCCCTTCCCGAAGAGCTTCGCCTCTGCGCCGCCACCTCCACCTCCACCTCCAGCGTCATCCTCTCCGATGGAGGGTCTCTTCTCTCCCGCAGACAGCGCTGTTAATCCACCTGGCTTCACGGGACTACTCTCACTGCTAGAGTCCAGTGGTGTTGACGAAGTTGAAAGCCCTAACCCAGACTCCTTCACACTTTCCATCCTGCCTGTCACCTAGCAGCAGCAGCCGGTAGTTAGTAGCAACAGCAGCCTGCAGGTGACTGTAGCCTCCGTTAGCTTATTAGCTCCACTGGCTAGTCTCTCTCCACGTTAGCTTAGCATGCTAAAGTACTAGTAGTAGTTGTTCCGCTACATCATCCCATGTCGCAACACGCTCCCGTTAGCGAGCTTAACGGGAGATAACTAACTAAACCGGCTGGTCGAGATGAGAAAACCCGCTTCTTTCTTAGTTGGTCGACATGGAAGCGAAGCTAGCAGCGAGAGGAAGAAGGCGCGACTGCTGCAACTGTACCGACAGATAGATATGAGGCTGGCGGTCAGCAGGACACCGCGTTGGACAGGGCGGGGTCTCATTGGATATGAATTATGACGCCTTCAAGTGCTCCCCAAAGCTCGGAATTTTGCAAAAGCTGTGTGTTTTACGTGATGCAATGTCTTGATTCAGAGCTCTCATGTCTTTTCTCGTCATAAACAAATTGGCATCATTGCCTGCTCCAAAGATCTAAACTGTGATTGAGAGGTGTGTCAGACTTATTTTTTTATTTGTTTTTCAAATATTTGTAATAAGAAGCATGTGCATGTCAGTGATACAGACTTCTGTGGGGTGTGTATCATGCCTCATGTTTTATATATATCAACAAAAACAGACAATACTAGGAACTAATGGCAAACAAAAATGGAAACAAGCAAATACAAAAAACATAAGTAGTGAAAACAAAAACAAAAAACAAAACATGAATACATAAAAAAAACACAGACAACACCCTAAGGCGCACAAACCAGGGAGACATTGGCGACATACAGTATGATATTGGATATGAATTATGACACATTCAAGTGCCCCCCCCGAAAGCTCGGAAATTTTTGCAAAGCTGTGTGTTTACGTGACAGGAGGAATGTTTTGATTCAGAGCTCTCATCTCTTTTGCTGTCAGGGCTCCAAAACTCTGGACTGCACTTCCTATAGAGCAAGGGTGCCCAAACTTTTCCCTTGGAGGGCCAAAACTGGAACTCAATGGAGGGCCACGGGCCAAAATTAAACACCTATTGTATTGTATTATTAAGATGCAAAATGGTAATAGGATCCCAAGTTCCCTTAATTGAATATGTTTTACATAGTTAGCCCCTTAAAACCCACCTGATGAATACAATTGGGCTAATTTATGCATTTCCAAGACTGTTTATGGACCCCAGTATGTAGAAATATTAAAATACACCATTTGTAGAATAGGCAAAAATAACACATGTGTACTGCATTCAAAGGACTGCATGTTTCCCCCAAAACTGCATAGGATTATTACAAAGTGGGCATGTCTGTAAAGTGAAGACTTGTGGGTACCCATAGAACCCATTTTCAGTCACATATCTTGAGGTCAGAGGTCAAGGGACACCTTGACAAATGGCCATGGCAGTTTTTCCCCACCAACATTTAGCACAACTTTAGACTGTTAGCCTCCTTCCTGACAAGCTAATATGACATGGTACTAATGGAGTCCTTTAGGTTTTCTAGTTTCATATGATGCCACTATCTTCTAACCATAACCCCGAGCATGGCACGGCCTCGAAAAGACAGTAAAGTCGGTTGCGTCTTTTAATAAAAAAAAATAATTCGCTAACATCTGGCGGGCCAAATCAAACCTGATGGCGGGCCAACTTTGGCCAGCGGGCCCCACTTTGGACAGCCCTGCTATAGAGATATGATCATCTAACTCTGTAGCCACTTTTAAAAAGTAAAACTTTTGAAAACAATTTTTTTTAGGATATAGCATTCCTATAAGTAGAAGGGTATAAATATATGTATGTATGCATCCGTTTCTGGACGCATGTGTACATTTATACACATTCATGTATATATACTGTATATTTGTTTTATCAACTTGTCATACCATTTTACCACTTCTATTATTATTGATATGTTCTGTGATGTTCTGTTTTAGCAGTTGCCATATTTGTTTTACTCTATCTGCTTTTATTGTCTGATGTTCTGTTTTAACAGTTACCATATCTTTTACTCTATTTATCTGCTTTTATTGTCTGATGTTCTGTTTTAACAGTTACCATATCTTTTACTCTATTTATCTGCTTTTATTGTCTTGTGAAGCACTTTGTAACATCTGTTTTGAGAAGTGCTATATAAATAAATGTATTATTATTATTATTATTATTATTATTATCTCTTTTCTCTTCATAAACATATTGCATCATTGCCTACTCCAAAAATCTCAACTGTGATTGAGAGGTGTAGCAGACTTATTTTTTAAAGAAATTAAGCAAGTAGTTGTATGTTTCACTGTTCACTTTCTATGATGTTAATGTGTCGGTCAAAAAAAGCATCTGTCATTTTACTAACCTCCACATAAAGATCACACAGCTATAGTTGTTCAAAAGGTTCTCCCATTTACATAGCACATTTACATAGTCTCTGAAATTAAAATAAATAAAAATATGGTGTGAGCAGTACTCCCAAGGGCTATGAAGAGCAAGGCCATTCAAAATGATTTCCCCGCAATGTTTATTATTTAGTTTTTTATGCACCAAATATTTGGAACAAGCTCCCAGAAACCTGCAGGACCAACTCCAACTCTTAGTTCTTTTAAATCAAAGCTTAAAACTTTCCTGTTTGCTGCTGCTGCCTTTTATTAAACCAGATAATGATCTTATATACTGCACTAGAGCTTTTACTCTTGTGTGTTATATTCTATTTTAGCTTCTATCCTAGCTTTTATTTTTTAGCTTGTTTTTATTTTCTAATCTTTAATGTTTTTATGACTGTTTTAATTATGTCTTAATGTTCTTTTGCACTTTGTCGCAATGCTCTTGAATGTTTGTGTAAAGCACTTTGAATTGCCCTGTTGCTGAAACTCTGATCCCAGTGGTGGATTAACATACCCAGCATTATATAAAGTAGTTGAAATTAGCCCCACATTTACCAGCTGCATCATTAAAGTGGTGAACGCAAATGCATCCATAAATATAATACACAATAATATACTACTTGTTGCTCCGAAATGGCCCATTATGTATAATGAGTACTTTTACTTTTGGTACTTAAAGTAGCCTATATTTTGATGCTAATACTTTTGTACTTTTACTGAAGTAAGGATTTGAATGCATGACTTTTACTCGTAAAACTTGAATATGTCTACACTGTGGTAGCTTATTGCTACTTCTGAATACTTCTTCCACTGTCATATCCTTTACTTAAGTACAAGTAATGTAAAATACTCATTTTAAATCTTACTTAGTAAAAGTATATAAGTATAATCAGGAAATGTACTTAAAGTTTTAAAAGTAATAAATACTCAGAAAACTGTCCCCACTGACTGTTACACTGTTGATATTATATCATTAGATTATTATTATTAGGCTACTCATGCATTAATGTAGGAGGCAGGGTTTTACTACTGTAGTTGGTTGAGGTGGAGCTAATTTGTAATTTTGTATTAAACTGCAACTCGTGATTATTTTCATTATAGATTAAGATAATTAAAAAGAAAAGCAGCAAATCTTTGCGTTTGTAAAGCTGGAACCACACAATGTTTGTACATCAAAAATGACTAACCGTACTGATTATCAAAACTGTTTTGTAATCGTTTGGTTTGTTTAATTTATAAGAAAACATCATATTTTGTAAGCTCTTCATATATTTTGCAAAAAGCATCTTAATTTGTAAAATAACTAATGCTGTCAAACAAATGTAGTTACTAAAAAGTAGGCTAAAATATTACATAGTACAATATCTATTTTCGTATTCAAATATAATAAAGAGAAGATGAGCCACGTGATCCTTGTAGGTCAACACCTTTATCTTTTCCCCACAAAACACATGAAAAGTATTTCTTTCAACTACGGAAGCCACGAAGTACGAGCTTTGAATGAGCCAGTGAAGGCAACATAGAGTGCGTCTACATTAGCTCACTTGGCCATTACTGGCACATGTTAAGAGCCTGATTGTAAACTAAGAATGTGTTTTAGGGTATGACTTGTACATATTGTATCTTGTACATTTATATATAATTAAACTAACCCGACAAGTCACTGCATAGTTTATTTCTTGTCAATAAGGAAACACAGAAGAGCTGTAACTCGTCTTCTGGCTCCACCTGGTGGGATAAAGGTCGTATCACCATGGTGACCAGTGATGTTTAGGAACCACTTATTATTTTACTTTTTACAAGTCAGTGGTAGAAGAAGTATTCAGATTTTTTTTTTTTTTTATTAATTTACTTGAGTAAAAAGTAGCAACATGACAATATAAAAATGCTCAATTACAAGTCAAAGTACTACATGCAATATATGTTTTTGTTTATTTGTTTTGTATAATTTAAGACTATACGACATAACACAAAAATAAATGAATAATATACAGTGCAGGAAGAGGCAAAAAAAAACACTGGGCTGATCTGAAGCCTCCACCTAGAGACAAGATTAATATAAAGAATTAATATGACTTCACAATAGTGATAACAAAACAATTAGGACAAGTTATATATAATAACAACAATAACAATACAGTAAATATATCAAAAAAGACAAGTGTGTGTGAGTGTGTGTGTGTATGTTGCATTGAAGTGTATTGTTAGTGTTTGTGAGGAGGATATTGATTTAAATATCTATAAAGACTTCTTCAAACAACATTGTGAGTGGTAAAAAATTAAAAAAAAACATAAAAACAGATACATGAACAACTTGGGGGAAAGCAATTACAAGACAGCAATTAAATGACCCTGTAAGCGACTTTTGAAACATTTTACAGATGAACAGTTTATTGATAGATGTGAACAGCTACTCCATTATTACTTAAAAGTAGGTTGACTTTATGTAAAGTATCAAAAGCAAAATGATGTATTATGCAGCAGAATGACCCCTACCAGGGTAACATTATTAAGCCTATATATTATTAATCATGTATAATTGTTGATACTTTACAGTGTCAGTAGCACTTTAATGATATAGCGGGTCATGGTGAAGCTAATTTACTTTATTTTATAGTTTAATCCATAACAAAGCCTCATAGTTTACCTTTTGTACATACAATTTTAATCCACATAAAAAGTATAACATTTCTCATGCAATGATGCAGAGGTATAAAGTAGCAGAAAATACTCAGGTACAATTACCTCAAATTTGTACTTGAGTAAAGTAGATGAGTATATATGCTTAGTTACATTCCGCTGCTAGTTAGCACATTGTAATAGAATAGAATAGAATAAAATAAAAAGCTTTATTGTCATCCTATTAAATACAACGAGATTCACAGTTGCCACTTCTGGTCAGTGCTTTAAAACAAATACTTGACAAGACTAAACAAGGCAGATAAAACATATAACAGGTAAAACACACACAGTTATAAAGCAAATAAAACAGGTAAAGCAGATGTAATAAATAAATATAAACAGAAGTGTTACACTAGAGGTATAAAATATAAAATAGATGTAATGTAAACAGAGGTAATTGCACTTGAGGTGTATATTGCATCAAGGATATATTGCACAGTCAAATGTATAAATAATATACATAAATAATAAATCATTCATATTCAAAGTAGTTACTCTCCTTTAACAGATGAAGGTTTTGAGTGTCCTTGACATTAAAAAATTGTTAAAATCTTTGTGTTTCTGTTACTCGATTCCCCTGAGCACAGATAAAGTAAGATGACATCAGCTATAGTATCAGTATCTGATAACCCGCCTCAGTCTCTGTCACTTTCACATGCGCACCAGGGTGGACTGCTGTCACATTGCAGTCCAACAGAGGACAAAGTGCAAGCTGCAGTGTGACTGTATAGTTGATCATGCTCTCTCTCTTCTTGCTCTTTTTCTCTTCCTCCCTCCCCCTGTCACGTCTCCACCTCGTTCTCTATACCAGTCAGACTTTCACTCAATCAGGCGTCATATCGCTGTGATTTCCTTGTTTATTGCAACATCAGCAAAGGTAAGACCACATTCCTGTTGTCTAATTTTCTAATTTTGACTTACAGTAAACTACAGTTGATGTTAATCAACTTCCATGAAGCTTTTCACTTTTTCAGCATGGCCAGTTCAATGCTTATTCATGTGGGACAAACTGGACATATTGCTTCTCCCTCCTTGAATGTTAACGGCCACTGATGCTAGTCCAAATGTTGTTATAGACCACCACTTTCAGTAAACAAAGGGGCATGTGATGGATGGTAAATCTCTGGGGGATTAATAGTGAAAAGTGCCTCCCTGCAGATGCACTGAGAGGGGGCAGATTAGCCTACTGACACATTAAGACTTAACTGAACCCCAGGAGACGTGTTTCCACTTGGATTTAGTCAATTTTAAGAGGTCATTGAATGTTGCATTAAGTCTTAAAAGCCTACTTTACCAAGGACAAGCGAAAAGCCCTGACGGTGGGGGTGTGATAATCACATTTATTACCAATGCAAATGAACTTGCCTCGAATCAAGTGACATGAATTTGATACTAATTAGATGGAGAACTATACAGATATCCTTGAAACAAGTAGAATAAAATGACCTCACCCTGCTGGCGGATTTAATTCAGTGTATTTATTAAGAAATAAGATTGTATAACTCAATAAGGAGTCTCTGTGGGGATCAGATGGACTAAAGGGAGATTAGTTTACTGCTCTAATAAAAAGCATTCAGGGAAAGGGGGGGAAAAAACAGAGAAGAAGAGGATCTAAATGGAGAAAACACAGGAGGATGACAAGCCAACACAATAGGTGGTCACACAGTGAGGTGTGGTTGTCAATTTCACTTCTGGTATTTTGCACAAACACTTTCAATTTCAAAGAATCTGTCAGTTGAATTACCGACAAAACCAACAGCTTTATTCCTGCTGCGTTTAAGAAAGCAGGGGAATGTTTTTCGCTGCCAACTTATGCCAAAAGGAGAGAAAAGAAAGAAACAAAGATGGCTAATCCATTTCAGAATGCCTTCCTTTTAAATGGGAAATAGAGACTATAATTAGATGTGGCGAGTTTAAACTCAAGGACTTTCCTAAGCAACTCTCCCTATAGCAACGTTGGTGTGTGTTTGAGTGTGTGTATGTGTGGTTAAGTCACTCACTTCCGTTTGTTTTGGTTCCTCAGGCGGAGCACTGACAAATTTAGATTGCAGCGAGTCTAAAAATGTAGCAAAAACAGAGCAGAAATCCATAATTGGAGAGTAGTCGCTCATTAAGATTGTTTGCCCAGCCCTGTCAACTGTTTCAGCAAGGACACAGCTCAAAAACACAAGTACAGGAGGAGTGCATGTTTGTGTTGAAAAGTACATTTTTCACTCATGTACCAAAACAGGCCTGGGCCCCAGATGTGTATCAGCTGAACCACCCTATATAGGTGGTACACAAATTTGGCTTCTGGCTTGGGCCCATCAAACTCGGATGGGAAGCTGGTGAGAGATCAGGTCTTTGTCATATAGCGCTAGTGACTCCTACTCATTGGTCTGTCTATTTCACGATTTCATAGACCGGAGGAAAACAACTAATCAGAGCCGAGCTGGAGCCTTGCCGTCTATGAGCAGCTGTCAATCACTCACAAACGCTGATCGAAGGGTCAAAGTAGGCAGCGCTGATCAAATATGAATCAATGTTCTGTTACTGTAACACAAACTTTGAGATGTTTCTGAAAACATTTGAGGTGAGAAATGGGCATTACAGTAACAGAATATTAATTCATATTTAATCAGCGCTGCCTAGTTTGACCGTTTGATCGGAGTTCGCGAGTGATTGACAGCTGCCTCCTTTGAATGAACAGCCAATAGGAACGTTCACTCTCTGAAATGACCTGTGATTGGCCAAAGTCTCCCGTCTATAGATTTTTTAAAGCCTAAAAACAGAGCCATGAGGAGGTGCAGAAGTCTAGTTATCTCTCAGAACACTTGAATTACAATATGCTGAAGGTTATTATGGTATTTTTGCCCAATGATGCCAAAAATATTCTGCCTACTGCCACTTTAATGGTACAAATCTGGGATATGAAATATACTTGCAAAACAGGGTACCATAATGTACTTATAAAAGGTACTGCCAGAGTATATCCAGTATTTGTTCTACAAAATGTACAATTAATGTTAATATAATATATATTAATACAATTATATATATATATATATATTAATTAATAATACAACAATTAAATTCAATTTCAATTCAATTCATTTAAATCTTCCATTAGGAACTTAAGTTATGGATACAGTAAAAAAAAAAATCATATATTTAATGTATGCCTTCAAGCCACACCCTTATATACAGTATATTCAAATAAATAACCTAATTAAAAATACAAATTTTGACACTTCTGACTCATCAATAACTCGGTCTGGTCAGACCTCATGATCCTGCTACGATGATGTCAATGTGTAGTTTTGCCTACAACCATCATAACACAAATTCTACTACAGTGTTTTGTTTACTATATAGGCTACTTTATCAGCAACCAACATGGGCCACCAACACAATTCATCTGCTCATATTAAATTATAACAGAGTAGGATTTGAATCAGATGGTTCTGATTGTGAACTGAGTGACAAAATGGTGTCAAGATCATACACCAAGTTCTTGTAGAAGTACAGTGTGTTTTCATTCGCGCTGCAGTGGTTCCCAGTAGGTTATTCTTGAACGTTGCTCTGTTGAAAATGGTTGTATCACTGTTTACACTGCTGTGGTCACATGGTCAGGGTGAAGGCGAGGTTAACCACAGCTCTTTGTAGGCTCGTCTGTTGATCTCACTCCCATAGACATGCACTAACATGCATGTAATTGTCCTGGTCCATATGCTAACACAGAGCCCACAGAATTATCCCTCCATGGTTTACATAAAGAAGAATGTGGCAGGATATCACATTCTTTAGGTCTTCAGGACTTGGAGTCATAAGGTCAAAATAACATGACCCTAAAGGTACATAAATGTGTCATTAGTTATAGCTGCATGTTCTAATCCAGACACATTTTTGTGCGACCGGGCGGCAATGAACATCTTATATTTCTTTTGTTTAATCCACACAAAAACCATAGTGTAAAAATGTAAAATTGTGGATTTACAGAGGCGGTTATGTTATGGACTGTTTTGTGCCAAGAAATAGTCCGTCACGTATTGCTCTTTAAAATGCTAAGCTAACCTGTTGCTGGCTGTAGAGAAAAAGGGTATTTCCCAAAATGTCTAACTATTCCTTTAAGATTTAGGGCCCTAATTGCTGTCACCTCTTTAGTACAGTCACAGTAACTTTGAGTTACTAATAATAACATTAATTCCAGCTGCTAGCTAATAGTAAAATTTCAGCTTTTCACCAAGTTCAAACAAGATAAAAAAATGACTCTCAATTTGTATCAGTGTCATTAACACTGCCTTTATAAAACCTCCATTTGAGCACAACTTGATGATCTTTGCAGCTCTTTTCACCTAATGACAGATAATAATCAGGCAGTAAACAGACAGAGCTTAGTTTGTAGTTGGAACTTTATAGAATCAAATTAGAGAACTATTTTGGACATAGAGCCTTTTCCTTTTTTCCAATTATAGGACCATCAAGGCATACAGCTGTAAATAAACCCAGACAAAACACGACAGTCATGTGAATAACTCATTACCTTATCATTTTAAGGTCATGGTTTTCTGTCCTTGTTAGAATCAGTGTTTTGGTTAGTTGTGGGTTAGTGGTGATGAGTAATGAAGTTACGATCTGGTTTTTAGGCTGCATCATTCTTCTGTGATTCATCATCACCTCTCCTCCGGTCACAAGCCTTCAAATATTTCCAGTGAATCAGCTTTTGGTACGGTTCCTCATTTTTCTGGCCTTGACCCAGCTTTGTTTTAGCATCACATCCCGTAAAAGGATTTGCGGATTAGTAAGGCTGACCGGATTTAACCTCACATACAGTATCAGTGTGGACCAAAGATATTTGCCTCACTTGGAGTTCCCTTTGATACGACACAAGCTCAGATAAACGCTACGCAAACATCTGCTGACCTGCAGTGAAAATTCTCACTTCCCTAAACTTTCCATGACTTTCATTCTACCACACCCTGCATGCATGTCACTTCCTGTAGGGGGCCCATGTGACCGAGATCAGTCATGGAGGAACCGCAGCGAATCGATCTGACCTACATCACTGAACGCATCATCACCATTTTCTGCCCTGCTGGATGTCCAGAGGAGATCTACCTGCAGAACCTGCAGGAGATTATTCTCATGCTGCAGTCCAAGCATGGACACCACTACATGGTGAGATGGAAGTGGAAGAAGTACTCAGATCTCAAGTGAAAGTAGTAATACCAGAGAAATACTCTGTTACAAGTAAAAGTCCCATATTCAAATTTTTACTTGAGTGAAAGTACAAACATATTAGCATCGAACTATACTAAAAGTAGCAAAATAAAAACACTCGCTATGCAGAATGGCCGATTTAGAATAATATATTATTGGATGGGTAGTTTTAATAATACATCAGAATTTATGAGTTGAATAAATTTGTATTAAAGAGGACCTATTATGGTTATTTTCAGGTGCATACTTGTATTTTGGGTTTCTACTAGAACATGTTTACATGTTTTAATGTTCAAAAAACACTTTACTTTTCTCATACCGGCTGTGCTGCAGCACCTCTTTTCACCCTCTGTCTGAGACGCTCTCTAACCCTAACCCGCCCACCCCCGAAAAGCCCAGTCTGCTCTGATTGATCAGCTGGCCCACTCTGTTGTGGTTGGTCAACCAAACCAAACTCTTCAGACTACAGCTTCGCTCTAATTGGCTTTGTTTGAGGGAGTGCCAATCTAGCCGCTGGGCAGGTATTATGCAAAATGTGTTACTTGGTGACATCACCACGTTACAGAAGAAAAGGCGGGACTTCAAACAGATTGTTTCGGAGCAGTGTTTCTGTCGGGGAGAGTAACTCCCCTTGGCCTGGACTTTGAGCTTTGTAACTTTGCAGACTTTTTACATGCACAAAAAAACAAAATAATGCACTAAAGAAAGGAGAAAAAGCATAAAAGCACAATAGGTTCTCTTTAATAATCTGAATCAGCAAAGTAATGAGTTACTAAAGCTTTAAAATAAATGTGGTGGAGTAAAAAGTACAATATTTTCTTTATGTGTAGTGGAGTTGAAGTATAAATTAGCATGGAATGGAAATACTCAAGTAAAGTTCAAATACTTTAAAATGGTACTAAAGTACAATAAATACATCTGTTTTTACAGTTGTCCCCACTTTCTTAAACGTCACATTCCTCTAAAGTCATATTGGCTTTCTCTCATTTTAAACATTTTTGTGGTTACTTTCATGTCAAGTTGAGTTTAATTATACCAGCCCAAAATCACATATTTGTCTCACTTCACAATTTGTAGAACATACTGTATGACACTCTATCATTACATCCTGGATATGGAAAAACTCCAGACACATTTATTTTGAAAATCATACATGATACGTTCTAAAATCTCCTTAAATTTAACATTTTGGGGCCTTTAATTTGAGAAAAAAAAGTGGGTTAGTTGGTTTTAATCTCTAGCTTTATTTACAGTTATGTTTTGAAGTATGAAAATCAGATTTGTATTTGTTTTATATGCAGAGTATTTCCCCATATCGCCACAAAAGTATGGAGCTAAAGTGAACAATAAAGTGTGGAATGGGAGCTAATTTAAGAAATCCCTAATGTTATACAGCATAACAATACACTTTTTTTTTTTTTTTGCTATGACATGCTTTAATTTCCAGTACTCTGAATTTTAACAGCATTAGATTAGTTATATGATCACCAAAGACTATGTTTGTATATGGTTGTATGTTTTTAATTTAAGATCACAACCTCTTAAAATGTAAATAAGTAAATGTAAGTTCCAACTTCAAGCCCACTATCTTTTCAGTCCCATTTGCATTATTAATATTAAAGTAATGATATGGTTGTAAGTTCATTAAGAATAATGAATAAAAACAAAATGTAACTTTCCTCATGTCGTTCTTTCCTTTTTCATGAAAACAATTTGTCCTTCCTTCTTCAGATCATCAACCTCTCACAGAGAAACGAAACGCTCATCCGAATGAACCACAAGGTAATGATGACGCTCCAAAGTATCACTGTGACAGGTTAAATGTTTGCAGTGTAATGTATGTTACCGTATGTGTGGTTTGTCTGTCAGGTTTTGGACACAGGTTGGGTGGACCTCCTCGCTCCAGACCTGGATCACATCTTCAGTGTGTGCGCGACGATGAAGAACTGGCTGCAAACACATCCAAAGCACGTCCTGGTGTTACACTGCAGGGTAAAAGTCACTGATTCCTCTACACGCACTGACACTGACATGTTATTTGAACTGATCTATGTAGCATTAGTATGTAACGTTTATTTATCCTGATTCTGTGGTTGTCCTCCACAGGGAGGTAAAGGTCGGCTCGGAGTTCTGGTGGCTTCTTATATCCACTTCAGCAACACGTCAGCCAGGTAATACTGATACCATGTGAATTTGTTCAAATAGTATAGGGGTAAAGGATGGTAAAGAAGCATCTGACTTTAATCAATTGCAAAATAAAGGAAATTTGGAGACAACAATGAACAACAATTCTTAGTAAAACAAGACTAAGAGCCTACAGTCATCCTAGCAGCTCAATGAGTCTGTACTTCAGCTAAATTCTAGTGTCAACTTGGTCACAATGACAAGGCTATCATGCTGATGTTTACCATGTTCAACATCTTAGTTTGGTGTGTTAGCATGCTAATATAATTAGCACTGAACACAAAGGAAAGCTGAGACTGATGGGAATGTCATTAGTTTTGCAGGTATTGGTCATAAACCAAAGTATTGGACACATTCAAATTTTAATCTGACCATAGCACTAGATGAAAAGTCAGAAGATCACCAAAGTTAATACAATTTATCCTGCAGGAACTGTGAATGTCTGAACCAAATTTCAAGCCAATCCATCCAATAGTTTTTGAGATATTTCAGTCTGCACCAAAGTGGCAGACTGACAACTGACTGAATTACAAATTATTGAATTACATTAAAGGAACAGTGTGCAACATTTAGGAGGATCTATTGGCAGAAATGGAAAATAATATTAATAAGTATGTTTTCTTTAGTGTATAATCACCCGACTATACGAATCGTGTGTTTTCGTTACCTTAGAATGAGTCGTTTATATCTACATAGGTCTTCATAGCCATTCGCATTTTCGTGTGTGGGCCACCGTAATTCTCCTACATGCTTGGCACACAGGAGAAGTTTCAGTTGGTTGCAATCTGCAACCTCGCCACTAGATGCCACCAAATCCTACACACTGAAGTCGATTAGCGCCTCTAGTAGTAAATGACACTCTTATGTATTTTTGTTTTGTCCCACAACTAGTGAGGCCTAAAGGCTGGGACATGCTTCTTCGTCTGCATGTAAGGGAACGTGCATGGGTGTCATTCGGAGCCATTTGTGTGGCTGTTTTTTTAATACTTGTACAGACTTTGGATGTAACATTAACATGTCCGTGTCAATCAGCTTGTTTAACATACTGGGTTGCACACAATGCTGCATAATTCCCTCATAAGATAGCATATCAGTGCTGACTAGTCTTCCCGTCCATCTAATGTTTGGTCTAGATATGTCAACAGCTATATAGCAAGTACATTTCGCACAGATATTTCAGGTTCCCAAAGGATGAATTCTAGTGATACTGTTTATTGTTGGACGTGTTTGCAGATCAAAGATCACTGATAGAACAATAGAGTGAACAGAGGCTGATCTACTGTACGTCTCCAGCAGCCAAAGGGCAGGAAGTCTGATTGAAGAGACTTTGAACTAGACTGTTATTTGATTTTCGGGCAGGGATCCTGTTGCTGTTGGACACCAGTGAATTTATTTACAATTACTTTACATGCAAGACAGAGTCCAGGGGTGTTTTTAAAGTAAACATTACAGCATTTGCGGTTTATGTGGCTATATATCGTCTATTTAATGGTTAAGATATAAGTTATTAAAAATTTTTAACATCGTCATTTACACATCTAATCATGGGATGAACAGAAAGGTTAGTTCGAGGCAAATCAATATCCACTGAAAATGCAGAAAAAAGAAGGTCAGGTCGATTTCTGCACTGTTGGTGTGGATGTGTGTGTGTGTGTGTGTGCATATGTACTGTTCATGGCTGAACAGCTGACTCAGTGTTGAGAAATATCTGATTGTGACCATTGTTCCTCTACGTGCTTGTGTGAGTGAGTGCAGGTATGCACTATGCAAAGGCTTGTGATTGACTTGTGAGTTACAAAATTACAACAAAGAACGATATTTCCTTACTGTCCTCTGGTGGTATCAAGTCATGCAGATAGTTTTGTTTTTATGTTTTGGGGTTCTGTCTGTGAGATTTCTGCTGCCACCTAAAACAATGGATATTTTTGAAGAAACAATGTCTTTGTTATTCTGGATAATCCACAGAACACAATAGTTTTTTAAAGAAATTAATTTTTAACTAGTGAAAGGAAACCTCCATCAATTTAAAGGAACAGTGTGTAACATTTCAGGGGATCTATTAGCAGACATGGAATATAATATTCATAGCTATGTTTTCATTAGTGTATAATCAACTGAAACTAAGAATCGTTGTGTTTTCGTTAGCTTAGAATGAGCCCTTCATATCTACATAGGGAGCGGGTTCTCTTCCTCGGAGCCCGCCATGTTTCTACAGTAGCCCAGAACAGACAAACCAAACACTGGTTCTAGAGAGAGCCTTTCACGTTTTTACGCAACCTGACGGCCACTGTAGTTCTCCAACACGCTTGTGAATGCGATAGCGTGAACCGCAGAGTGCAGAACCGTGGTGCTGCCAGCCGCTGTCTGACTTCCGTTGCTCCTAAAGTAGTGTTTTTATGGTAAGGATGGCCTCTGAGCGAGGCAAACGGCGTTACCACGTTTTTGCAATCAGCTGCTCACGTTACTACAGTCCTGCAGTAGTGCAGGAAAGGGACTAATGAACGGAGGGACACTCAGTTGGTTGCAATCTGCAACCACACCGCTAGAAGCCACTAAATCCTGCATGACCCTTTAAAACACCAAAGTATATCTCCAGGTCTTGGATAGTACTACTGCATATGCGAAAAAAAATTGTAGCCTACAGCCTAAAACACACAAATCTCCAACTGAGCTGTCAGATGTTGAGTTGCATTGTGGGTAATGTAGGCGCCAGGTTCTGTCAAGGAAGAAGAATGTGGGGAATACAAATGCAATGCAATAATTAATATACATATATTACGCCCCCAAAATTTAACCTGACATGACTTGTGGACTTGTGATCGAGAAAACAATCTCACTACAAGGTCTGTTCAGTAGCTGTTGTAGAGCTTTCGATCATACTGTATTACATGGTCTTCATCAGTGAATCACTCCTTTGTCGGTTTGGCTGGAGCACGAGTTTTTGCTGACTGGCCCATCTGAGGCAGAAATCTCAGAGAACCTCACCACATAAAAATCTGTATCTGTATGGATACATTAATAGATTTGTTTACAAATTGATTTATTTAGTCCATTTATTCATAGATTAATAAATCAAGTTGTAAACAAATATATGAATGGCTATTTTTATTTTACAATTAGTTAATCAATGAAATGCTTTAATACTATTTACGTGACTCGATACTCCTTCAGGTATATTTAGGTGAACTGAGGAGTGTTAAATCTGCATCACCATCTGAATATATGCCTCTCTCTCAGTGCAGACCTTTCTCTCGACCACTTTGCCATGAGGAGGTTCTACAATGACAAACTGTCCGCTCTGATGACGCCCTCGCAAAAACGGTAAGAACAGAGAGTTGATTGAGCAGGATCACTGCGGGTCAAAGGTCAACTGCGGTTCAGGTCTTATAGCCTCTGATCTTCGATGTAGACCGAGGGATCTGCTGTGACTGTTAACCTCAGGCTGCAGGGTCACTAATCACCTGACTTATCCTCTTGTGAAACAGTTACTATAATAAAGCTACAATAAGGTTGTGAAACAAAGAGACGACTTCATGAACAACACAACCACACTTTTATCCAGTCATAAAGTTATTTGAGATACTTGTGTTGGGTAAAAAGCATGAATACATTTCTCTGTGCTCTCCAGGTATGTGTGGATGCTGGGGAGCATGATAAAGGGAGGCCTGAGGTTGTGGCCCTCTCCGTCTTTCCTCCTCTGTGTTGTTCTTCACGGTCTTCCCAAAATAAGACCAGATGGGGGTAAGGAGCAGATGTCTGATCTGAATTAGAGGAAGCTAAGTAGATAAATAGCTGTAGCTGGCTATATGGGGCATATACTGTATTCTTCTTTTCATCTTATTGAGGAAGAAGAAGGAAAGATGATCCTTATAATTTAAAACATGTAACGTCCAAAAAGTCATTTGACTCAGGTCGCAGTCAACGGCTCTGCTATACTGATATGATTCTTGAACTATGCATAACATTTCTTTCTCGAACGAATGCCATCTTTTGTGATGAAACTCTTCTTCCCATGCAGCATGTTGTCTCTTCCTGAGAGTCTACCAGAGTCTACAAGCTGTTTGCACATCAGCAGTCTAGTAAGAAATCACATCAAATCACATAATAATCTGGCAGGATGTTTTTCAGAATATAATACAGTGTGTAATTTGTGTTTATATCCACCTCCAGCCATGTTAATGCAGCCCAGACAGACCGGCTCTACTTTGTGCTCCAGCCAGCACAGCTGCTCAAAGGGGACATCATGGTGAGTAGTGATGTACTTTATTATGAGTTTTCTTTATCATTTAGGGCTATATATAAAAGTAATGATTACTACTGCAGTATAAGGCGCAAATTTTAAATTTTTCCTTATTGGGAACCATTAGAAGCTAACCTTGCAGCAACCCTATTTGACTTGCCTTTTTGTGAATGTATAGATTATTTTACTAATTTTTGTGGGCTGTCTGGATCAGAAAACATGTGATTCAACAAGCCAGTAGAAACCCAGAATACAAGTATGAACCTGAAAATGAGCATGATATGTCCCTTTAATTAATTATGTATCTATTATTGGAAACTATTCTCCATATAGGTTGAATTAAAAGCTTGCCTATAGACAAATTTCCTATATAACTGGCAACAAATCGAACAGTTCTTTCCAGGAAAATTCTTGGAAATCATTAGAGAAATTATTCAGAAATGTAGGACCTGTAGAATACAGCTTTACCATTTTTTGCTCTATTGTAATGTCTAATATGTTGGAAATTTGAAAAAAATACAAAATAAATACAAAAAATACTAAATATAAAATAAAATCTAGATCACAACTTCAACAGTTGTTATTCATAAACCAAAATTGACAGGAAGTAGTTATTTACTGACCTCTTATTTTGCTTTAATATACTGACTTTGCAACAGAAAGGAATGAATCCCAGTGAATCAGATTAGAGCAGCACGTACAGGACGTGTGTCATCTTCTGTCTGGTTTTAGGTGGTTTGTTATGATAAAAACAGCCGGGCAGCCAGCCGTCAGGTCGTCTTCCGTCTCCAGTTTCATACGGGCCTCGTGCACGGACACACCCTCACTTTCTTTAAGGCGGACCTCGACTGTGCCAGTGAAGGTAATTATAACCCTGCACAATGCCAACTGTTGTTTCAGCCACTATCACACTCTGCTGCAATACCCATCATAATCAGTAACCGATAAATCTTCCGGTCTTCCTCCAATGCAAACATCACCTGCCTAAACTAACCTTGAACCCAGTATCAGCTGTGCTGGAGTGTAGGTGTGAAGTACTCGTGGAAATATGTTCAGTGTGCCATGTTAACTGTCCAGCTGTCCGATGTTTGTTGATATTCCAGATTCCCGGTTCCCAGAAGATGGAAAAGTGGAGCTGTTGCTTTCTGACGGCCCTGAAAAGATAACAGGTAGGCTTTTTTCAGAAGCTTGTAGATGCATAAGCAAAGGGCAGCAACAAACATTACTACAGTGAACTGGATAACAGAACGTAGAATGTCTGACAGACAGACTGATATTGACATCTCTAGGGCTAACAACACTTTCGACACTAAGGTTCGATACACAGCGTATTCGTGAGTAGTTTACAAAGACGAATGGTTGGCAAGTCAGTATTGGGTTTTGACATATTTTATGCTGGTACTATTAAACCCCTCCCACCTCCCATGCATGGATCCAACCCCGGGATACTGAAGTGAAGAAACACATAGACTGCACCAATTTTCATCAGGATTATTTCATTTTTCTGAAAACATATGCCATCAGACATTAATGAAAGACGGTATAATTGCATTTCTACACATGGCGACTTTAAATTTGACTTTTAAACTTGTACAACAGTTTTCACAGGGATTATGTTAGTTGGACATTAGTTCCAATAAACACTCAATAGTGACGTCCGTAGAATGTCCAGAGTAATGGGGCGGTCACATGCGCAAAATTAATATCCGCCTCCTGTTCGTTCCCATTCTATGAGAGCAAAGGGGCGGAAAAATATTTGCTTCCGGTTGCAAAGCAATTTCGCATCTTTGCATCCGAAATGCAGATAACTTTTGGCAGGCGATGGTCACTTGCCTGCATTCATGCACGTGTAACCGTGCCCTAACTGGGACGTTGTTCATACTGTAGAACATTGTTCAAATGTAATTAAGTACAAAATTATAATCACAACACAAAATCTGAAACATCTATATCTCAATATTTCTACTCTCAACTATTTGCATGGCCAGACAGCATTAGGGATAAGTAAAACAATGTATTTTTTGTGTTTTAAGTGAACTGAACCTTTAAACCTTTTGCTAAAATGTACATTTACCTTAAACAAATCCTCTCTAACGCTCTGGTTCCCAACCTTTTTAGTTTGTGGCCCCTTAAAACAATCGTCACGTTCAACAAAATAATTATTTGTATATTAAATATTATATATTTTCTTGTTCTTTCTTTTTAAAAAAAAATAAAATAATAACTCTTAGAATCCTGAAGAAGTAAAGTTATCCAATAATTTAGAGAAAAAAAAACACATCAATTATCTCTTAACTTCTCAACTTTATCTTGTTCCGACCCCCTCATTGGGAACCGTTGCTCATACAAACACCTGGACTCCCAGAACTACACACCCTCACACATGCACAACCAACACTCATCCACACAGACACATTATTTGGGCTACAAGTGCTGCAGATGAACAAAGACAACACCAAACATCACTGTCTCCTAATTCAAGCAGAAGAGACAGAAATGACTCAGTTTGAAACATTACATCTGCACACACACACACATACACACACACCACACACACTCTCTCTACTCATGAATGAAAAACGTATTCATTCACATCAACAAACAGTCCCCCAGGCGGGGGCAGTGTTGGACACTAAGAGGATGGTGTAGGCTAAACTGGCCCTCAGCGCCACAATCACACTCCTCGCCTCTCAACAGGAAGCAATATGAGGAGTTATCACATACACACATCTGACAGGAATTCAGATTGGAGATACTGTATATGGGAAAACACACAGGCGGGGGAAAACCAGGACACACTCACATTCAGAAACTTACACAGTCGGACACACACACTCTCACAGGTAGAAGCAAAAACAAAATTAAAGCTCACAGCTCTTAAATCAAATTTGAAATGAGATCTTGCATCAGCTGGTGTTATTGTGTGAGTGTGTGTGTGTGTGTGTGTGTGTGTGTGTGTGTGTCGTTGTTGTTTAACTGACTCCTGACCAGCGCTGCCTCTTTGTCTGCTGCTCTGTTTGTCATTTCCATGTGCAGGCAGAGAGCTGTGGCACAACGGACGCTGTGTGACGGTGGACTATGACACCTTGGACCCTTTGGTCAGACGAGATTCATATCAAGACACGTCTTCTCTTGAAACAGGTGAGGTGCATTTAAATGTCTTTCAACAGATAACTTCACTTGTTTCTCTTTCTTTCACTTTCTCTTCCTGTTGTTCTGGATCCCTGCTGTGTCTCTGACTTAATTGTTAGACCGGATTTAACAGTAAAACAATATATTTGGAGACTCTTACATAATGGTGACCTTTATTCTGTTTCCATGGCATTCTTAGGGAAACTAGAATGCCGATCCAGGGCTGCTTTCTGACTTTTTAAAGACCATACCAATGTTTTTGTAAGTCTTACCTCCTTCACAACAAATTATTTGGTCTCCACCAACTCCTGAGAGACATATCTGTCTCTTTAGCTGATAAAGGCTCCGCCATGTCGACGCTGCCTGCTGCAACTGAAAAACAATTTCACATTGTCATTTGATACATTATTATAAAAATATCAATTATAGCCACTTTAAGTATACATGTTCTCTAGTAGTAAATGGAATAAAACATGCAACATTATAGGTATAGTTCTTTAAAGGTCCTCTAACCAATATTGATTTTATAGCATGGATTAAAAGACTTCATGTAATGTAAATCAATCGTACTCAGTGCTGAACCCACAAAGAAGAATCATCTACTCTGCAGCTCTACAGAGCTTTTTTAGCCTCTTTTAGCTTAAAACTTTGGTTTGACTGCAGATTCACTGTCTAGTACAGTCTCTGTATTTTCGGGAAGCTGTTTTGAACAAACAAGCTCTGATAAACCCACTGTACAATACCTGCCCAACACCAAACTAGCTGGTGAAGAAAGTGGAGCATTTAGCAGCTAAAGAGCCGGATATCTCCCTCAGGAGTTGGCGGAGACCTAAACGGTGCTAAAAAGAGAGTGGACGTACATTCAAGGTGGTTGACAAAATCATCTCCAGGTGGATGTGGGAGTAGGCAGCTGTTTGCTAACATGCTGTAACAACTTGAAATCATGTCAAAGTTTTTTTTCTAGCTTGTTGTGGAGTTTTCTTTACTTCGCACGGCAGCTGGATTCTCGCGATGTCACGATATCACGCGAGAATCACAGGATCACATATTACATGAAAATCCATCTTGTCAGGCTTAAAGTAATACCTTTGTGACTGGCAAGCCAGATCACGGACCAATAAGCATCCTATGAGGAGCTTCTCGCAGCTATGGCGTGGGTTAGGTGTGTGGGTAACGACAGAGAGAGGTAACTGTTTATTCTAAAGAACAATGACGGGTCCTGGAGAGGATACTATAGATGCTGCAATAGCATCAGTTCTATCAGAACTGGAGAGCAGGGCCGGCTTAAGGCATAGGCCATATAAGCGATCGCCTACGGCGCCACCTTCTGGGGAGCGCTGGTCGCCCTCTAAAAAAAAAAAAAAAATGAGGGACACCTTTTCTCATTTTCTGTATTGAGGTAACAAATGATCAAATAAATAAAATAAATATAGAAAGAAAGAAAAACACTTTTCACCCCTGTAACTCTCTTTCTCACACTTTCTCATCTGTCCGGCCGCACTTGAACGTCACACTGTGGCTGTGCGCACTGGGGCAAGGGTGGGGGGCGGTGGGGTTGTTTGGTATCACATCAGATGGGGCTCCTAATCCAAATTTTGCCTATGGCACCAAAAGGGTTAGAGCCGGCCCTGCTGGAGAGTATTTCTTCATTGAGAGAAGAGCAAAGAACGGCACTGAAGGCTTTTCACGATGGAAAAGATGTTTTCGCTCTTCTCCCGACTGGCTTCGGCAAGAGTTTGATTGACAGATAGTTCATCCAATCACCTGCCAAGCATTTTTTTTAAAGTGCCCGCCCTTTTCAGTTTCCCATGAAAGCTTCCCAGATGGTTCTGTGTAACAAACCATCAGGCGGGTCAGGTTAGAGTTTTCTGCCCCAAAGTGGCCAAAATAAATCAGTTAATGTACTTCTGGCTGCTCTTCAGAAGCTGCATCCCTCTGTGGGTGCAGATCCAGTCTCTGAGAAGGTCTGTTTAGACTGTGGCCTACGCTGTGGTCAGTGCTGCGGGTAACTGTCTGGTCAACTGAGTGACAGCTTACAACTCTTGTGGTCACAAAGACGTTCCTGGGAATGGGCGTAACGGCAATCATCTAAACAGCGGCCAGAGCCGACCCGTGGATTTGGAGGCGGCTGTTTGTCAAAGAGTTTCCATTTAGTTAGAACAACCGTTCACACACAGAAAAACACCAACACAAAAACACACACACCCAGACAGCTGAAACAATCACTTAAAGCGGCGGTTGAGGTTTTTCAGTTGCAGCTGTTTTATGCTGTTGCTAAATCTGCTCTGCCAGCCATGTAATTTAGATGGACCGAGAAACGCGGAGAAGTGGCATTTGAACGCACATTTGCACAGACGCTCACGTGAACGCAAACAACACACATGGCCATTACGTTTAACCGCCAGCACACACGCATGCACATGAGCATACAGTAATGAGGGTGCCAGCCAGTTAGCAACGCAGCCAGTTGCAAGAATGTTGTTTTCAACCACAGGTGGTTCTACTTTACCCTCTCGGCCCACTCAGACACCCCTCCCCTCCGCTGCTTCTATCACTACATCTCCCCCATCTTCTTTCTTCTCCTCTATCTCCCTTTTTCTCGCTAAAGCGTGTTGCTTTCATGTTCAAGTTGCAGGTTGCAATTTGTCCAATGTGTCCCCTTCCCCCTTCTGCACTACAAGTCTCTCCATAGCCCGCCCCCATGTTTACATTCCCCTCTCCATATTTGGCCAGCTCAAGGTCCTTGTGCTTCTTTTCTTGAAAGTGCATTGTGTTGTTCTGCACAAACTCTTCCACCTGTGTGTGTGCTTGCATGCAGTCTAGTGAATGATCCACCCTTTGGTTTTTCCTTCTACTGCTTTTCCCCCCTTTAAAATGCATGAGCGCACACACTCTCTGCACTACCTGTGTCAGCCCGGGACAGGATGCAGGAGGGGGTGGAGGAAAGAGGAGGAGGGATGAGGCAAAGCAAGGCTGATTTTTGCAGTGACGGTGAAGGCGGAGATTTGTAGTGCAGGGACGGAGCAGGCGAGGAAGGAGTGACATGAGAGAGGGGAAAGAGAGAGTAGGAGGAAGGGGGGGATGCACACAGGGGGGGCTGTTAGCACCTTAAGAGAAAGAATGTTCTTTGCTTGTCTTCCTGTGGCAGCCTGAGAGCACGACAGCAGAGGAGCAACTAAGCTGGTCTGGATCTTTTTTCAGTCTCCCTCTCTCTGTCTCTTTCTATCTTGTCGCCTCATCCTTTTCATTCTGTCCTCGTCCTTGCCCCCTCTTTCCTTTCAGCTGGTCATCTGTTTCTCTTTTCCTCTTTCTCTGACTCCTAAGGGAGGCTTCAGCAAAGCATTTCCATCCTGTTTCTAGTCCGCAGTGGGAACAGTGAAAGTTTCCCCCTGACTGCCGGTGAGTGAGTAAGTAATCTGCTTTTTGATGCTATAGTTTGGCATTTTAGTGCGTGTCTTTTTTTTTTTTAACTGAAGTTCTGACAGTATTGTGAAAGTTATACAGAGTGTTTATCAGTGTGTGAATGTACTCTGTGCATCTGTGTGTGACCAGCTGTGAGGTTTACCATGCATGTCTGGTATTTGAGTTTTATTGCCTCTCTAGACTTAAGAGGCTGTGCTCATACAGCTCTGGTATGCACTGTATGTATTGTTGCAGTCACTGTACGAGGCAGTCTTATCTCATCCGAACGCAACGGCCTTTATCAGAAAAGAACTTGCTTGTTTAGTTCTGATACGCTATATGTCTAGTATGTTTTAGGGGTGCAACTAATGATAATTTCCATTTATTTGATGAATTATTTGATCTAAAAAAAGCCAGAAAATGTAAATAAAAGTCTAAAACCCAAATATATTCAGTTTACTATCATATTTGATGATAAAAGCAACAAATCCTTACAATTGTTTGGCATTTTTGCTTGAAAAAATGACTTAAACAATTAATCAATTATCAAAATTTTCTGTTGATTGATTAATTGTTCCAGCTCTAGTATGTTTCTAACTCGCTGTAAGACTTAGAAAGACGCTCTGTTCTTGCTACATATGGTTAAAGTATACCAACATGTGTGTGTGTGTGTGTGTGTGTACAATCAGCTCTATCTGACCTCAGGTACACGTCTATGACAGACACGTCCTTTGCGTGACACACATACATATACACAAACTACACACGTATGCATCCGCCTGCCCACACAAAGGGGCTCTGTGTTATCTACATGGAGTGTGTCTGGAGTGATGGCTGTGGGCCAACAGGTGGTGTGTATGTATGTGTGTGTGTCATAGTGAATCATATACAGTAGCGGTGCAGGTATGGAGTCATATGTAGTGAGAATATCTCCAGTACAAAAGGTGTAATTTCTGCTTTTAGTTAACATTTTTACAGTTTAACTTTGATTTACTATGCTTTTACATCCCCTTCAGTTGTTAGCATGAGGTCACAGCAATACGCGTTTTGATTTTTGAAACTTTTGCCTCTATATGTTGCTGTAAACCTCTGATTCGTGGAACTGCTGCAACTTTTTAGGGAAAAGTATTAATTTATATTACAGCTGACACAATTAGTCAATTAAAGGAAAAGTCGATGGAAAGAAAATTACATCTAAAACAATTTTGATAATTGATTTATCATTTAAGTCTTTTTTTAAGCAAACTATCTTTGGTTACACCTTCTTAAATGTGAATGTTGGCTGTTTTTCTTTGTTATAATTTTTTTTATTGCAAATTGAATATCTTTGGGTCATTTTCAGCCTTTTCTTACATGTTTTAGACCACATGATTGATTAATTAATTAATAAAGAAAATAATTGATAATGAAATCAATAAAGAAAAGCAGCCCTAATTTATATTTTAATGTACGGGTGAAAATGTTTAATTATAATACTCTCCTAGAAAGAAGCTAGAAAAGTTTGTCTTTGCTTTTTTGTGGTTGAAGAATCCTTGATTTCATCATGTCCTCCTCATGTCTGACACCAAACCTACCCCCTTGCTTCTATAGGTCACATTTGCATCTGTTTTCACTCTTCAGTTAACATATAAACCTTCTACTGACCTCACTGATTTTGTCTTCCCAGCTCCACTTCATGTCCTGGACCCTGGAAATGTCAGCTTGTATGCCAGAGTGAGGAAGAAGAGTAGTGAGGAAGGGTCTTCGTTCCACCTGACCACCACCAGCAGCCCCAGCTGCAGCGACCGAGCTCCATCTGCCAGCAGTGATTCAGGCCTGTCTGTGGCCTCACAGGGGCGGACCGGAGCCGGACAGAGGAGAGGGGCTGCACGGGACAAGTGTACCCAGGCAGGGAGGCTGCTCCCTGGGGTGGACTTTGAGATAGTTCAGCCTCTTCTGGAGGTCATGACGGAGCTTGCTGCCGCCGGCAGAGGGGAGGGGGAGATGACTGGAGACGAGTCTGGACTGGGACACACTATCAATGGAGAGGCTTCGTCCAGCGAGAGGGAAACTGATATATTAGATGATGAGGACGAAGTAGATGGTGAAACGGCTCCTGCTTCAGACCTGCCAAGCTCAAGCAGCGTCTGCTCCCTCTCCTCTGAGAACCTGCCTGAAACACAAAGATCAGCCCACGCTGAGTACTCCACACACTCCTGGGTTCGGCAGCAGCAGATGGTTGAGGTCGTAACTGAAACCTACCTTCAAGTTGATAGGGAAGAGAAGTTGAACAAGGTGAGGAAAGAGAGGCCGCCGCCTCTGGTAGCTCCTCACACACCGCCTCGAGGACTCAGCAGCAGGGAAGCAGTGCAGAGAGGGCTGACGGACGAGGACGACACACACAACGTCACACAAAACACAGATGTTACACACAACACTCAGTCCGTCAGTACTACACAAGAAGAGGATATGTCGTCGTTAAACACAGAATTTGACGAGTCCTTAGAGCAGCTGAACCAGCTGATTCTGGATTTGGACCCAACCTTTGTTCCCGTTCCTACCCGCTGCGCACCCCTGTCTCGCTCCGCCTCCCTCCACACCAACGGCCTCAGCCACAAGGGAAATACCCATCTGTCAGGTAAGACAAAAAAGAGGCATCACACCATAGAATCAAAATACTAGTATCGGACGACACCGAATCGTCTTCATTGCTAGCAACATGGCTCTAGGGTTGGCAATGTTGATCGGTTTGTCCACCACTTTGGTCCAAACTGAAATATCTCAACAACTATTGGATGGTTTGCCATGAAATTTGGTAGATACATGATCCAATACGTTGGTTTATGACCAAATACCTGCAAAACTAACATCATTCTCAGCCAGGTAACATTATACCAGTGGGCAACCCCTGGGTTGGAAAAGCGAAGCCAATGAGGAAGTGCCTTGAACTTGCGTTCTTTCTTACAGCCAGCAGGGGGCGACTCCTGGTTGCAAAAAGAAGTCAGATTGTATAGAAGTCTATGCAAAAGTCACCGTACTTCTCACTTGATTTATTACCTCAGTAAACATTGTAAACGTGAGTTTATGGTCTCAATCACTAGTTTCAAGTGTAGGTAGATGATAAAGCAGGGTATGCTTTAGGGCGTGGCTACCTTGTGATTGACAGGTCGCCACCACTGTGTTTTCCGGTTTGGGAGTTGTCCGTGTTTTTGTCTTAGAACTTTAATCCTTTCTTTCACAGTGTGTTTCAGTTCGTGAAAGTTAATTGTAACCTTTTGGTGACCAAAAAATGTCTTATTCAGCGTTCGGTTGTACTTAGCTCCACCCTCTTGTGTCACTTCTGGTTGCAAAGATGGCGACGGCCAAAATGCCAAACCCAAGGCTTCAAAACGGCAGTCCCCAAACCAATGGGTGACGTCACGGTGACTACGTCCAGTTCTTATATACCGTCTATGCATTATACCTGCTGACTCTCAGCGTTTTAACATTGGTACATTAGCATTTAGCTCAAAGCCCTGCTGTGCCTAAGTGCAGACTAAAAAATGTATGTATTTTGGGTAAACTTGGTAAATTATAACAGCACCTTTACACAGCTCTACTTGTACAGAGACACAAAACAGTCCACTGTGACATCATGACTGGTTGAAATGCCACACTAAAGAAAATATATGCGTGCCAACAAGCTGGCGGGCTGCAGATGACGCTTGTAAATTGGACTTGTTATATTGTGGATCTCAGTTCAGCCTACAGAGAACCATTTATAACCCAGACTGAAGGACTGAAGTGCTGCCCGATTGTGGAAATCTCCACCTGAGAGAGAGGAATACATCTGGGTTTGTTACAGAAGGTGTGTTTGTTAGTGTGTGCACAGTGTTTGCTGAAAGGGTGGAAGTATTTGATTAAACAGGTAGTGGGATATTCTGCAATGTAAGCACAATAATGTGTTTACCCTTCAATCCGTCTTATTTGGAATGGAAACATACAGAGCTGGCAGAGAAGGTTACATAAGTGACGTATGTGCGGAGACGGACCAACCTGACCTCTCACCACAGTGAAACTCAGGATGAAGTAATGCCATAAAAATGTAATCCACTGATAAAATTAAATAACCTACAGTTTTGCAAGCAGGTGAATGGGATTAAATGAGTTACTTCTTATCATCAAAGATTCAGTCAAGGATGTTAGACACTGTGACAGGTTTCTCATGAGCCCGTGACAGGAAGCTCAAAGCTTTAGCAGATTTTAGATCTAGAATCAATCTACTGCATAACATCGGATTAAACTGTAACAGAATAGTTCAAATCCTGATCAAGACGTTTTAAAAGTTAAATTTGAACTTGAATGCTACAAAAACAGCCAATTCCTAACTCATAAGGCACTGTAGAATAATTTCATGGAAGTAGTCCTAGGGGTGTCCCAAATCTGATGATGCCATGTGGAAAATACCCCCCTGTCAGTACTGTAACACAAATCCATTTTAAATTTAATTTACCCGAAGGTTTGCAGGCAAGAAATAACCTGTGTGGTTGATCAAACATCTTCTCTATCAACAGCAGCACTATCAGGGAGCAGTTGGGAATATAACTTTTATAATTCAGGAATTTAACACACTGGCCAACGCACAATGACTTGTTGAAGGTCAAATAAAGAGCTGATTTCAAAATGATTCAGGCCAGTCGATCTGCTATCTGTCTATCTGCCTGGAGGTTTCTGGATCAAGAAAACTTTGTCAGACTCAGTTGTGAAGACTAATCGGTAGTTCAGTCTAGTTTACTATTACACATCAATATTGCCTCTTGTAAAATATCTGCACCCTATTTCATTTTCTCCAGAATTGACTCCAACACGCCTGCTTATGCAATTCATAGTCCATAGTCCATAGTTTTGTTGTGTGGCGTACAAATGATACGCGAAAAACGTAAAATGTGTCCTCATGACACCTGGAATGTCCGTGTAATGCTGTGCTATGTAAACACCTTCCTGTGAGTCCAGGTTGGTAAAAGAAGAAGAGTTAAGAGTCAATTAAGTGTACTCATGAATTAACTCCCAACAATAGCATATACAATAGCATTCACATATTTTATGTGCATCTTGGAGTATCGTATGTGAAAAGCTGTATGGAAACCACAAAATTGGATAAAACGCTTGCTTGAGGTGTTTTTTGCCTCGTTGAAAAAGAGTCGATGCGCTAAATGGATAATGGAAATGCCTTTACCGAATAATTCTGACGTAGTGAACATTTAACTCACATGACTGATCAGCTGTTTCTGCCGTCAGCGTCTTCTCGGATATTACCCTAACATGCTAATGCTTGTCTTCATCTCTGGACAGCATGAAAACATGACCAATACTAGTGGATATGAAAGAATTATTAAAACTTGCCCAATTGAAACTAATCCCTGAAGAACTCTCTCCATTTTTCTCTTGTAGATGGGTTAGTTATGGTTAGATGGCCAAGTCGACTTGTTTTGTTTCCGGTTCACAATCTCTACTTCTACTCTTTTGCAGCCATCTATAGCGCTAACTTCTGACCAAACTACGCTGTAGCCGAGTTAATTTGCTCCAAACCAGTTGATGGAAATGCGCCAAATTCGCATTTCTTTTTGTGCGACATTTCAAAAGTTCACTTCAAATTTGCTTGACAATTGAATGAAAACATGGCTGATGACTGACTTGGACTTTTTGCCTTTTGATTTGGAAACAACTTGATATTCTCCCCAAACCCAAAGATTACAAAACTGATAAACTCTTCATTGTCCTTACAACAAATATGCTTTGAATCAAATCGACATGGAGCCAATCATGTTGTGTGAAAAGGGGGAAAGGTGTGTTTGGCTGTGGAGACAAATAGTGACTTGTTTAGGACTTGGGACTTGATTTGGGACATCGTAGTCAAGACTAGAGACTTACTTGTGACTTAAACAACCTTTTTTAAAACTTCCACCTAAAGATGTCACAGTGATGATGTCTGTTTTCCCGACCCATATGTCAGCGTGGCTTCTCTCACTGTTTGTCCTTCCCTGCTAGCACATATGACAGATTTACTCCCTCTCATATCCACTGGGATGCACCCAGGAGGAAGAAGGACATTTGTGCTGCGACCTCCACTCCTAATTCATTTTCTGTTTGAGGACTGTGGGTCATAGGTGTACGAGTGATGTCATCACTTCCCAGCTCTTTGTGTACAGAGCAGCTGTTCCATCAAAGCTAACCTCGGTGTGGCCCGGTGGTTCATATGGGAGATTTCCGACAGTGAAGATCGGCCGTGACAGCTCCTGAATCATGTCTGTCAGGGTCTCTGCTGTAGTTTATCTTTGACCCGTAGCCATGTGCCACGCAGGGTTACATTACTGACATTTAACCTCTGACCCTGTGTTTTTGTACACTGTCAGGTCAATGAGAGGGCTTCTCCTAATCATGGAATTTGAGCACAGGAAATGGAGCATGTGTGTTTGTATGTATGTAGGTCAGCAAGTTTGTCAGGGGGATATTTCCCGAGGGCATATTTGGAGCAGCAACACTAATATTTCACTGTTTGGTAACTGCAGCAGTGTGTGTGTAGAAGTGTCTGTTTGTTACGTGTGTTTTCAAGGCAATGTTTTGAGGCCGGAATTTGTAAGCGATCAGGAATGCTTTTGAAGTTTGACACAACACTTTGCTCTCCAGTGTGTTTGCATCATGCCCTCCTTCTCCCTCTCATCATCTTTGGAGTTTGCACTCTTCAAAAGAGAATAGCCTCCTCCTCACAAATACAGCGGCTATCAAGTGATACTTGACACTGTAAAAAAAAAACCTCAGCTGGCCCTCTGGTGTAGAGGAGGAACTGGATTAGTTTCAGTTGGACTAGCACGTGAGTTTGAGATGATGGATGCTCACAATGAAAGATGAGCTCACAATGTTCCACATGGCTGTTTATAGTTGATATGCACAATTGCATGTGGTCCCATATATGGTCAATCTCTATCACGACACACGTCCGACTGGGGTTTCTGTGTGTGTTTTTTGGTGTTTCCATAGTCTCCAAAGGCTGCAATACAGCAAAATAAGATAACTTTCAAAATGTATTTTATTGTTTTAGTTGACTAAAAGAAGAAAACATGTCTCTGTTATCATATCTACATTACTAATTTTAGTTTCCTGTGTATAAATGTCAATGCAAAATCAGCCCCAGTGTTGTCAAATTATCAATATTGAAGTTTTTGGTAAAAAAAAAAATCACCCAACCTGGCTCACAACAAGAGCAACGCAACTGCTACAACCTGCAAGGTGAAGGTCTCATGACTGACTCAGCAAGCTAGCAACTTAATCCGTTAGCTCCGTTAGTTTACTGTTGGCTGATAAAGAATAAAGAATGACGAAACACAGCAGGTTGACTGACAAACTTTGACACGTTTCCCTTTGCTGTAGAGAGATTTTCACATTTTCAATCTTTCTTCCCTGATAACCTTCTAACAGTGCACAAACAAACTCCCAGAAAGCATAGTTTGATGTGGGTTTGTAAGTTACGTTAGTGACGTTTGTGCCGTGTTTTCCATAGTTATGTTACATTGTTTCTGTACATATTGTACTTATTTTATGACGTTTTTCCTAAAACCTAAACCTTTGCCTAAACCTAACTGTGGACCTTAACGTAGTTTTGTTCTGTGGGTACATTTGAAACGTGAAAAGCCTAAAATGCGTCCCAATGACACGTGAAATGTCTGTTTAATGTCATGCTATATATACGCCCTCCAGTGAGAACAGGTTGATCGGCTACACCAATACTACTACTTGGACAGCATTACGTTGTTGTCTATGGGGGAAAAGCAAAGAACTGCAGTTGCAATTAACAATATAGACTGGGAACAGAGTGAATGAATATAATAATGTGACCGTACGTAGAATTTAGTAACTAAAAAAAAAGTTGTTGTCATGAATATTGGTATAGCAGCTATGACAAAATAAATGACAGTTTATGGCATAAGAAGCGATGACGTTTCTCACATTTTTGGATCGAAGTTGCTGATTGCAAATATTTTGTACAGCCTTAACTAAAGCTGGGTATTTCAGGGCTTTAACTTAAACTGAAGGTTTAGTTTACTACTTTGTAGAACCTATAGCCTACTGGATTTAAATATGAACGGTAACATATCCTTAATTTCCTTAAATGTCGTTATTAATGAATTGTGAACAAGCTATGGGACATTTTACAATTAAAAAGTAAACTTGTAAGTGGACAAAAGTGGTATTTTCTTGTTATTTATCTGCTGACATATAATCCGATACTGATGCATTGAGCTAAAATAGGTTGATGGAATACTTTGCTTATCAATTTCTTGTTTTTATGACTCTGGTTGTCAAGCAAAGAATAAGAAAAAGTCTTTCTTGATGATCTACTCCCATCTGAAAAGAGAACGGCTGATTGTCCAACAGATGTTTTTCGGACAAGCCGCCATAATGTCCCACCATCTGGTCACAGTGAAATCTTGTTTAGTCACACAGTGTCTGCCCTGATGACAGGAGCTACACTCTGCTGATAAGCACGCTGATAGACGCTTTTGTCAGAGACAAACAGGCTAAACATGAACCACTGTCATCACCTTTTATTGCCATCTGGTCATAAAAAAGCGTCAATACTATTTAATGTTGTGTTTTTACAAGAATAAACATAACTGTTTGTGGATATTTCATTTCATAGATGAACACATGAATGAGTTATGATTATTTGGTTGATTATATCTCAGATCATAATCTGTCTGACTGTCTGGCTCTCCTTATCTGCCTCCCACGCTCCTTCTCTCCCCAACCTCACCCCTCTCATTATCTCAGGCTGGAAGCAGCAGATGCAGATCAGTGATGTGACGGACTATGGTGGTCTCCATAGTCCAGGATGGAGAGGAGGCAGTGCTCAGAGCTTCAGAGGCTCCCCAGCCTGCAGTCCCCCCTTCTCACCATCTCAGGTAAACACAGTTTCCCCGCTCACCTGACCGACACTTTGACTGCTGGTAGTCGAACTCCACCCATACTAAGCTATAACTACAAAAAGCTGTTTGTATCAATATTCTTATAATGTGAAAGAAGTCACTCGTAGTGATGAACCGAGAGCTCATTGTTGAGCTGTCCGGCCCACAACTTTACTGTTCTGGTTCACTCTCACCGCTCTCATAGCGTCGTTTTCTGCAGCAGGCAGCTGCTTTCAGAGAAAAAACTCTAAAAAAAACACTATACACTACTTGCTCAGCAGCACAGAGCAGACAAACGCAGTTAGAGACTAGTTAGTGAACATCGTGGAGCATTTAGAAGCTAAAGAGACAGATATTTCCCTGAAGTTGGTGGAGACCAAACCAGAGCTACGTCTTGATTAAATAGAGTCAACAGTGGTTGATGTCTTTTGTAACAGTCTGGAGCTCTGCTATTTGTCAGCTGCTGTTCCACATAGCAGGCAAAATATCACATGCTCTGTCATTTGCAAGGGCAAACCCATGTAATACTTGTTTTTCATACTGTTCCTGTGACATGTACTGTAACAACCAAGCATCCTAGCATCTCCCCCCCCCCACACACACTTGTGTCTAAGAAAAGCTGAGCCCCAACAAGCTGCAAGAACGCCCAGGTGTGTCGAACAGGAGAGCAAATAGGTATTTGACTGCGATGAAAATCTTGTTTTTGAAAGGCTAAATGCCAACAAATATGGATTGAAACTGAATATTTTGTTAGACTTTGCTACTAAATAGCAAAACATATATATCTTTTTAAATAGTTTAGTTTTAAAATAGCTTTATATCCAGACTTTTGTATAAATTATCCAGTAAGTGTGTTATTATGATTTTAGTTATACATGAGCAAATCAAATTTTGACAACCTTAGAGCAGACAAATCTTGGCGCACCTCTTGTGATCTTTGGCACCCCGCTAAGGGGAGCCCGGACCCCAGGCTGGAAACCACTGGTCCAATACATATAGTATTGTAATGGCAATTTGAGCAAATAATGCAAAATTAAGGCATTTAAAGGTGCTAAATGCAAAATTGGGAGCACTTCTATTGCTTAACGTGGTGACGGCAGTGCTAACAGCACTAACAGTGAAAACAACAGCAACAGCGCTGATGGAGCTAAGAGTGTTAACCTTAGGGGGCCGGAGGGGGGGTGGGTTTATCTGAGTGGGTTGGTTCCACAACGTTGCCGTCGGTCTGGACAGTGTTATCAGCTATAGGCCTATCTTCCAAATGAGAGCTATAGCTATTAGTGGGGCACGCTCACATGCACTAAAAGCACGCACGGCCGACTCGGCTATGTCAATGTGACACTTGGAAACTCGGATTAAGACACACACAGAGGGAGAGTGACTTCATTCTCTGCTCAGGTAGACAATACTCCTCTAAATCTTTACAGAGCAAATAGTTGTTTGCTGCTATATTAATGCTCTGGATATCATATAGAGAACCTTTAAAAATAATTGAATTGTATTTCAAACTGTTGGGCGCTGTTATTTATTTATATGTTTATTTATGTCTTGTTTTAAGCTTGTTCTCAAGCTTGTTTAAAGTCGGCCTTGAGTCTGACCCAACACCCATTTGGACTCAATGTCTTGACTCGAGCTTGTCAACAGCCCTGATCAGATTATACCACATTATTTCAGGTTCAACGACACAACTCCCAACACAGAGATATCACTTTAAAATCAGTTAAGTCAAGATCTCTGTTGAGATTATGGTTATGTAACTCTATCTGCATCTCTGTAGATGTTTCTTTTCTACCCTCCTCTGTCTCTCTCTCCTCTCTTTCTGTTTCTCTTTTTTTTTTCCTTCTTTTTTCTGAGGTTTCTGCTCTTGCACTCTCTCTCATGGCTGGGTGGCATGAATGGCCCGACTGTTTACACCAAAACACAGGCTGTAGCCACACACAGATCACAAGACTGATGTCTGCTGGTGTGTGTGGGGGGGTTTGTTACCCTGTAAGACTTACAAAAACATGTTTTTGACTTTTCCCCTTCTTTCTTTTATTCTGTTGTTCTTTTTTTTTAAAGCATGGGCATCTCTACAAAACCAACAGCGTGGACTATCGGGGACAGACAGATAGCTCTGACATTGTCCCCACCACTCCGGCCTTCCCAGTGTGTCCTCCGACGCCCTACGGTAAGAGATAATGTCAAAACGGACACTTCTTGATGTGGGTGTGTCTGCGTTTTGTAATCTCATCAGCGTCTGTCTTCTCTTCACAGTTAAAACTTTCTCAGAGTTTTCTCAGCTCAGGACTGGCGGGCAGTGGGACCAACACAGCTGGACACAAGGTACACTTTCCCAAGAGTGTGTGTGACCCTATACTGTACATGTATATGTGTGTGTGACTGGCGGGTCCACTTCAGTTTAAACCAAAACATTCAAGCTCCTGATTGCTGCCGGACAGGGTTCAAGGGCCGGCCGGAATGTCCTCTTGGCATAATATACCAAAAACACCCACACACATACACACACCTGGCCTGTCCTTTGTTGCCATTGGCTGGATATGCGGGCATGGCTCTGTTTGTGGTGAGTTGTGTCTGACTCGAGGCAGACAGATGGTTTGTTTATTATTTTTAGGTTTGAGGTAAAAAATCGCTTGGAGGAGTTGATAAAATGGATTGGGATATCCTTTCAGGTCCACGCAGGGACAGCTGATACTGGACGTCCGCTAATAATAGTTGACGGTAACAGAGGAAGAGACCACTGCAGGCAGGATGTCCACTCACGTCCTGTTCTGGGAGGAGACGGGAGGAGAGGGGAGGGTCTTTTGTTGCTGGGACATCCTGCCTGAGGAGATATGTACCACACAGCTGCAGAAGGAATTTACTGTAGTGGCAAAAAACACAAGTGTCTTTCAGTGGTTGTGTCTCATATCTGATCTGAAGTAGCTGTCATGTTCCTGTCGTAGCGACAAACGTTTTGTGCTTTCCCGCTGAGGAAAGAAAGACAGCATATTATATGTGACAGTCATTAGCGTAGGGGAGGGTGGTGCTGGTTGGATGATTCTGTTTTCCTACAAGTATGAAAAATATGGTAAATCTGAAGCATAATCATATCTGGTTTCAATATGACTGCCTGCCTTCGCCTCAGTTTAAAGTCTGGAGGAGCTGCTGAACATTACTGGCCATAGCAAAATAGTGATGGAGAAAATAACATCAAATAGCATATTTCTTTACTTTAAGTCCAAAACCAACAAAACAAATGGCTAAAAAAGGACACAGTGTGTCTAAATATGTGACATGATGTACTGTACTGATAGACTGTATATAAGAAGTGGACGTAGTCACCATGACATCACCTATTGGTTTGTGTACTGCCGTTGTGAAGCCTCAAGTTTGGCATTTTGGCCGTCGCTATCTTGTTTTTGTTGCAACCAGAAGTGACACGAGAGGGTGGAGCTTCTTTTTAGTAGACCACAATGTTACATTTAAATTTCATGAACTGAAAACACACTGTGAAAGGGTTAAAGTTCTAAGACAAAAACACAGACTGGACAATGCTGTGTTAGCGACCTGTCAATCACAAGGTGGCAACTCCCTAAAGCATACCCTGCTTTATGGTCTAATTGCTTCTAAATGGGTCAATAATTTACTAAATTAATGGTGTATTGAAGAAGACTTAAAACTAGAGATTGAGACCATAAACTCATGTTTACAATGTTTACTGAGGTAATAAATCAAGTGAGAAGTAGGCTCATTTTCTCATAGACTTCTATGCAATTAGACTTCTTTTTGTAACCAGAGGAGTCGCCCCCTGCTGGCTATTAGAAAGAATGCAAGTTTAAGGCACTTCAGCATTGGCTTCACTTTTCAGACCCGGAGGTAGCCACCTGGTACTATCACACACTGGATTCGTACTATCAGTGCAATCTTCTGCAGTATAATTCATATGCAGCGTGCAAAATGCAAATGCAAAAGTGACTGAGTTAGACCAGAAAGCAACAATTGAAGAGGACTTGTTGACTGTGCAGACCACTGACTAGTTGTCGGCATGGCCTTGGCATATTGGCCATGTGTACATTATAAATGGTATACAGAGTTGTGATTAAGATGTTTCAGTTCAGTTCCATCTTAATTGCCTTGCATAAGAAATTTGGCTTGCAGCAGGACAAAAACAGACAGAGGGTATAAATGAATCGAGTACAAAGTGATTTTACAGCACATTCTAAAGAGGTATGTTTGAATCTATTGCACCTGGCTTTGGGGAGTCTATACCTCAGCCTTAAAGGGACCAGCTTACTTCCTTTATATAAGGGGTGTTTATGTCTAAGATGTTAATTAAGTCAAACTTGTTTTTAATCTTCAAATTTAATGGCAAAAAATGTCAATTTCAAATCTGCTTATTATCAGTTCACATTTGTAAGTCAAACTCATGGTTTTTCCTTCTACTGCAAATAATCAGACAATATTTTGACCATAGCAAATTGTCATCCACTTACTGTTAACAAAACCAAACTAGTATTTATGATGGCCTTTTGCTCTGTATTGCAGACAGGTCCGCTAATTCTTTTAAAGGGCAGTTCCGCGTGTTTATTGTAAACATGTTTGTCAGAACAGAGCGGCGGCAGGATGGAGAAGGAGCTCATGAAAGAGGTCATTATTTCTTGTGTACAGAAAAAACACCTGATTCTTTTCTCCGCTGGATGGAAAGAAGAATTAACAAAGGACGCAGAGTATCTGGAGCTCACCCCCAGTTTGGGGGGCAGATGAGAGTTTCCTGTTTCCCACGTTAAAGGCAGACAATTGTCTGGGAAACAATTTGCCACGTCGGGACAGAACAGTCAGATTCCCCATTTAAATTATTTCTATTTAACATTTAGAGTCATTATTGTAATCACAGTTGGACCTGAGGCTACTGTAACGTGGGGAGTGATTACTGTGGGGAGCAGCAGACAGCTCCATAACAACTCAGTCAGCCAGGCTGAGCCCTGCAGCTGTGTTCCCACTGTGTTATCACCAGGCTAATCACACTGGGCATTCTGGGATCCTGGTATGTTGTGTGTGCTGGGTTTTGTGTGACGTTATCCTACAGATATTTACAGGAGTTAAGTAATGCGGTGAGGTATTGTTTTGGTGATTTGAGGTCAAAAACGTCTAAACATCTAGGTTGAAAACTAAATCTAAATCTAGATTTAAGCTGGGTTACATTTGGTAGAAAAATGAATTGTATTTATATTTCTAAGCTAGTTTATCGACTTCAAAACTATACTCTGAAAAATACAGAATACACTTATTTGCTTTCGTGCCAGGAGTTACAGGTATATGAGTATATTGACATGACAGCCATGTCTTTGTGTGAAGTACAGAGGTAGACAACAGTTAAGCACAAAGCATACTTCAAGCACCAACAGGAAGCGTCGCTCTGCAGCATATTTTTTACACTGTATTATTACTACTTTTACTAAAGTAAAAGACAGGCTACTTCTTCCACCTCTGCTTTAGCTCTAAATCATGCATGGACACTCACTACTTAAACTTGATTTCTCACCTGTAGAAGCCAATCTCCAGAGCAATGGCTCGCCAGCCAATATCTTTTTGCCATTGTAGGTCGTATAGCTCGGGATAGTTCTCAACCTCAACAACTAGTTTCTCCATATCCATTCAATAACTTACATGAGAGACAGCGACAGAAAGAGGTGGGCCCCAAGCTTGAACCTGCAACCCACTTGCTGTGAGGCGACAGTGCTAACCACTGCACCGCCGTGCCTCTAGGCGGCTTTTAATCTGCAAAATCACAAAATCAGTGCTTCTAGTGATCATTTCAATAAAAACAGAAATGTCACATGCACTAAATGTTTTGGGACTGCTGGGTGACAAACATGACATTTGAGAAACCACCCTGACTTTAGCTTGACTTCATCTATTGGGTTTACAAACGATTTCATGAACCTAAAAAGTCAAAGAAATTAGTGAAAAGCGGAGAAATCCTTCAACCAAAGAGAGAAACATGGAAATCAACAAATTTATACTTAATATTATACAAACTTTTCACCTGATGGCAACAGACATCTCTTCCATATTTTAGCCTATGCAAAGTCACTACAGTATTTTTTCCACCATCAACCCAAAGATGAACTCTGCTGCTGTCTCTTTACTTTCATTTCCTTGTGATGGCGAAGCGCAGCTCTAAACTGTTATGTAATAACATTTCCCTTGTGTACTTGTGGCCAAATCAAAACAAACAGTGATATATGCAGAAGCTCTCAGCCAGCGGAAGCAGGTTTTCAGCCAAAGGAATGTAGATGCTGCTGTTATGAGCTGAGGTTTAGCAGAGGCAGATGGCCGGTTCAGACAAACACTTGACTGTGTAAACCTCAGGGGTCAAAGGTCAGGAGAAAGTACGGGGGAGAGGGCAGAGAGGACAGGGGAAACCTCTCCTACTCCTTCAGATGATTGGATTTGTTGTCTATGATGAACGAGAGAGAGAGAGATGATACATCTCAAAGGTTTCAAGTGCCGTTATTGATCCTGAACAGAGAGATGTTTCATAGTCTAATTACCAACAATTTTGGTCAACACTTAAAGGCACAATTAATGACCCATGTTTTCTGATCCTGTTTGTTCACATCAGTAATTCTCAAAGACTGGCCTGTACTTTCAATCCTGACCACATTAGCATTAAGTTTCCAATATTTATGCTAAGCTACGCTAACAGCTCCTAGTTCCATTTTCATATTTAACAGACAGATGGTGGTGTTGTTCTTCCAACACATTCTCATTCCCAACTCGTCAAATACCAGTTCCCCTCGGAAATTAGATTCCGACGCACGGGGTACCCCTCTCGCGTTAGTTTTTGATGTGTCAGGGATAGCATTTCAATATACCCTCGTTAAATGCATAGTTGTCCTTTCAAAATAAACTTCTGTTTTCATAGGAAGTTAGGTTTAGGCAACACAGCCACTTTGTTAGGGTTAGGAAACGATCGTGGTTGATGTTAACTTCACTGACTAGCGGCTCACGTGTTACATACAATGATACTAACGAGTCATGGGACTAACAACTGACGTGACAAAATAAGTAAATATTTACTTTTATTTTCACACAAGTCACAAACAACAGTCTACTGGTTGAAAGTCCTGTGTTCGTTTGACCCCCCTCCAACTTCCCCTTCCACCCGTCAAGGCCTTGACACACCAAGCCGGCTGTCGGCCGTCGGTGAGCGTCCGTCGGCCACGTTTTTGCGGTGTGTCCCACACTGTCGGCTCTAGTCTGCCCACGTTGGAGTTTTTTCAGTCATCGGTCTTCCGGTTTCCTTTTTTGAATGACCAATACAGACTACCGCCGCCTGCTGGTATGGAGAGTTATTTCATCTCACGCAGGCACAGAACATACGTGATAGTTGGCCGTTGGCTGTAGTGTTTTTGGTGTGTTTGAGGCCAAGACAAAGGCGACGTGAGGCGACGCAGCTGGTGGCCTTTGTCGCCACTAGTTCTTGCAGGTCAGTGTGTCTGGGCTTTAAGCAGACTCTCACGCCCTTAATACTACGTCACTCTCTCTGACCACAGCTGGGTTTACATTGGAGTTAGTTGTTGTTAATACCTCCGTGTGTTGGTATCCGATGCCGAGGGTGAGAACAGGTTGGTTCTATCATATTAAAGTGAATAAACATATCTTGCAAAATACCAAACTATTCCTTTAATACAGGGACGAACACTAGACAACAACTTACTGTAAATTATGATCTTTTTCTGAAGCTTTTAAAGGTTTTGGTTTACATCTGTAATATTTCATGACCGGCCTGTAGTTTCATAAACGACAACTTTGGGTCTTTAAACTGATAAATGAGCGTCACAGTTGGACATTTCCTGTGACACCGGGCAGACAGGTTAAAAAATGCACACGGCACATGTCTCCACCGAAACACAAGTAAACTCAACACAATTCAATCAAGAGCTTTATGGTGTAATTTACGACGTGCTAAGATTAGACACATGGCAGGAGACACGGTCAGTGTGTGTCTGCATGCCTTTGTCTCTGTGTTTGTGGCGAGCAGATGGTGGGAGTGGACACACATGCCTTGACAGAGAGGCCATAGAAACCCCCAGATCACCCCCCCACCCCCCTTCCCTACCCGACCACCAACCACCCGACCACCACCACCTCCTCTCTCATCCATAAAAGGCCACACATGACCTCTGACCCCGCTGGAATCCATTCTGATTGGGGGAAAGTGCTCGCAGTGGCCCAGCAGGAACAATGCTCAGTGGTCAGTGAGAGGAAGAGGAGGGAGGGTGGGAGGGTATGTAGACATGCATGGAGGGGAAGGAGGGGGGAGAGAAATTCTCTACCTCTCGTCCCTCCCTCCATACAAACCCAGAAGTTGAGCGGTGTCACAACAAGCCAAGAACAAACGGGGAGCTTATTTTTCCATCTGGGGGACGAAAAGAATTGGGCATGGCGGCGAAACGATCCAGCCCCTGGGCTCAGATTGCGCTCTAGAGAAAGACGAGAGGAGGAGATTTTGGTATTGGGGAGAGTTTCATTCACGCTGGGAGGCAGAGCATACCAGAAAGAGATAGAGACTTCGGAACAGGAAGGTGAAGGAGTGATCCTAAGACAGGAAACCGGCAAATAACGGGATACTTCAGAGAGTGTCACATCATGACCGCGTCTCTCGGTATGTACGAGCATTGCACACGTGTGTCAGGGAGCTCTGTGTGATTGAATGATTTATTGAATTATCTCTTCAAGCAGTTTATGAACTCTAGCACCTTTTCCTTTCCTCCTTCCTTTTTTCTCACCAGGAGTTTTCCTCTCCATTTTCTGCTCATTCTCTCTCTTGTTTATACAGCGTTATCTCTGCCTCTGTCCCTCCTGGGAATTTTAAGGAGGGCACACACGCACAGAAACCCTTCACATCTCTCCTCCAGGCCGCTGGTATTTGCAAACAGAATTCTTGTCAGATGCCTTTTCTCTTTTCCAAACACATCCCCCCCGCTCCAAAGCTCATCTCTCTCGGTGTCTTTTTGTGCATGAAAATACTTTTTTTCTGCAGCCCCCTCTGACATCTCACACTCGGTGGGATGATGAGATGGTTTGTTCCACTGCGTTGTTCATGATCTCATCCTGTTAAAGGCTATTCTGGCCTCCAATCGTGCACTCATGGAAGGCTGATGTATTGGTGGTTAACCAATGGAGGCTGTTTTCCCCCTTTTTTTCTGCACTACTGACCTGAGCTGAACTGAAAAGCCTTTGAAGATTTGAGTTTTATGTCGGGGTGCTTATTGCTCCCCACATCTCCCAGATATGTCATACACAATAAAACAACATCTTGTTGAGCCACAAGTTAACTGGTTCCAAACTTGTGCAGTAGTTTCATTCAAAAAGAACGTTTTGAAGTCCAACACATATTTTCCATGTATGCAGAAACTGGAATAATGAAGGTCAGAAATGAACAAAGTGACTTTGTGCTTGATGCCACTTATTAATAGATTAGAAATTCCTCAGCCTACACTTCTATGTTAAATATGCCCTAAAGAAGATGTGTGGTTTTGCAGAGAGCAAACACAACTAGAGCAGAAACAATTAGTCGATTAATTCAATATATTTTATCCTCATAAAACGGTTTGTATATGAGATTATTTCTCTTTTTTTGTGTGTTCTCCTACGTATGCCCAGCAACGCGTGTCAATTTCCGCACGTTACATGCATAGAGTCTTTTCAAAATAAACTTCCGTCTTCACAGGAAACAACTTAGTTAGGTTTAGGGAAAAGATCGTCGTTTGGGTTAAAATAACTACGGAAGTGGCGACTAATAACTCAACGTTAACTTCTAGTTTCACACGGGGTACGAACACCGGTCTCCTGGGCAAAAGTCAGGTGTTTTTTTCACCCACCCATCTACCCCGACCGCCTCCTAATCAGTAATTTTTTACGTCATCTATCAAACCAACATTGTCTAACTCGAGCTTCTCGTTTGTGAGTCTTTGTCAGAGAAAACCAGCAACACCTTTAACTTTAGCATATGGGATAACGCTCAGGTATTTTACCTCTAATTTCCACAACAGTTCTTGGATATAATCTTGTAAATGGGTACCAATAATAGACACAAAGTGTTTCATTTTAAAGTGATTAATTGCAATTAATTGCCAGCCTAATCTAGGGAGTCTTTTAGTCACTGCACACCAGGGCTTCATGTAAAAAACATTTTGAAAGGCAAGCATACAATTCAACATATATGAATCAATGAATAATGAAGAGAACTTGAACTTGGGTTTAAATGGAACAGTTATTTCCAATAAAACTCCTATTTCCCTATAATTAGTACCATGCTACATTTGCAGGAAACTTATTCCTGGAAATTATTAGGAAATTATAAACATGTAAAAGGAAGCATTTACAAAGTGTGTCCCTATTTTGTGCCATATTTTAGACCAAACGATTCTGGATTAATCGATAATGAAATACTTGGAGTCCCAAACGCAGCAAGAACGTTTGGCCAGTGTTGAAAGCAGGTTGAAGACGTCAGCTGCCACATGTGAGTTTGGAGAAAGTCAATAGTTTCCTCGGGGACAAAGTTGTTGGGGAGCGCTGCTCTGAGACGCTGTACAGACCTCTGCTGTGTGAGAAACATTTGGCAGGACGACAGGAAATTAAGGGCAAAGAGGCCGAAAATTTTAAACCCCAAGGACGGAAAATGTTGACAACACAGTGGACAGAAGGCCAGTTCAGAGTGCAGAGACCAATGTGGAAAGAAGGAAACAAGGATTTTGTTCCTCAGAGCGTTAATCAACAAGTGGTCTGTAGTGTCACAAGCTCAGTTTGTGTGAGACGTACCAGAGCATCAGTGGTCCTACATGTAATGATGTAATGGTGTCTGGTATATCTACTACAGTATACAACAACATGGCAAGACATGTGAAACTGCAGGCTGTATGGAATCTATATGCAGACCATGGGACATGTTCTCTCTAAGAGCTGCAAGAAGGCAGAAAAATGTAGTTACATATTTCACATGTATCATTCATTCATTGTGTTCATGTTAGTTGACTTCTTGTTGTTTTGAGGGAAGGTTATTTTGTTTTCTTTTGCCCTAACCAGCAGCAAGTGACGTATGTTTCTGCCAATTTCAGTTGACACGGGAGCCATGGTATGAATTTCTCGGAGCAGTTAAATTAACGTTGCCATTATATATCGCTATTTTTCATGGAAATAGCTATCTGACGTTGACATTCTTTATCCCGCCTACGGAGGTCAGATTGGTCAGCTGTTTCTCCAACCGGCTGAGGTAGCTTTCAACACACAGACTTGTTTGAACTTGTGAATAAATGAGGGATGTGGGTGTTGATTCAGAGGTCTGGAACCAGGGTAGCATTGTGCAAAACTTCGACCGAGGTTTAACGCTTTGGCTGGACTACTTTGCATTTCTTTTGCTGTGCTAACACAGTGGTCTTACTAAACTTAATGAGGAGGCTGTGTTTTATTGATGCAGTGCTAGGTCTGAACGCAGCCTGACAAATACAGCTGAGATAAGGAGCTTCTTGAACCTCATCGGGAATGTGTATGTTAGATTCGTACCTGAAATATAGTACAATATAGTTTCATTTTCCTATAGTTTTATAGAGCCTGAAGCAGTCATGAACCAAAACAAGTGGACGGGACACAACTGATAGAGACAAATAGATCACCATTAAACTTCAAGCACTATTCAAATATTAAAGATCAATTATGGATTATTGACCGTGTAGCCTAAAATGCTGTGGATGCACTTATAATAATATAAATAATATTGTAGCATAAAATACAGTGCTAGTCAACTTGGAGTCAGTGTGACCTGACAGCATCAGAGCAGTTGACAGATAGAGTTGACGCCGCTTCGAGTAAACACTGATTTGGTTTAGATGTCTTGATTAAAGCTTTGAAAACATTGAGGTTACATATAGATGGTATTTCAACAGATTTATGGAACCTGGATGTCTAAAAACGTTCCCTTTTCAGCCACATTGTGGCCTGGTTTTAACCTAGGTGGGTAGTCTTTGATGGTCATAAAGCAGTCATGAAAACAAAACCAAACTCTGTGGTCAAAAATATGATAGGTAGAGTCTGAAGCTCAAATTATTCCAGCAACACAGCACAACACTGTTAGAACTACCAAGATATATGGACCCACCAGGAGAACTACTTATGATCCATGATCACTTCCCCAGATGGGTGAAGTCTGAGGAATTTCACTTCAGCTTCAAAACATGATCAAATATCTAGGACATTTTCTGGAGTTCAGACTTCCTTCAGACATGAAAAACACTGATAATTATTTTTGAGCTCGAGGAAAACATCACATCTCCACATTTGATCCTAAACTCTGACTGTGTGATGGCTGAAGGGAGTGAGATATAGAAGTCACACTGTCTCTGACTTCAGTTTATAAAGTCATCAACTCATTATCAGAATACTTCAGACACCAATAAACACCTCGGCGATGACAGTATTCTCTCCCATAACCTTTTCTTTAAACGCCGCCTCGTCTGCCGTCACCCTTCACCCTGTTTCTCTCCCTCCACTTGTTGTTAGTGGCTCGTAACTTTAGCCTCTCCTCTGCCACTTCACTGAGTCGATAAAGCTGTCCGTCCACACACCCAGAAAGAGCAGAGGAGTCTGATTTACAGACGACCGCCTACTAGTTTGTCTTCTTCTACAGAAATATGCTCTGTTTGTGAATAGGAGGAGGAGGGAAGACACAGCGGGGTCTGAGACTGATTGATTTTTACTGAAGGAGGGGGCACAGCGGGAGACAACTGATCGCATTCTGATGCAGCGCCAAGTGATACCAGGGAGAGAGCTGCACGTCCTCTGGCACAAATCACTCAATACTTCTTAAACCTCTACTAATTAATATTCCCTTTTATGTGAAAAGGGGTCACCCACAGAGAATTATCACAAACTCTGCAGCTCTACTGAGCTTTTGAGCCTCTTTTAACTTATAGTTTTTGGTCTTACTACACATTTACTGTGTAGTTCAGTCCCATCAAACCCACCGTGTGCTACCTGCCCAGCAACAAACAGCAGAGAGACACAGTTCAAGACTAGCAGGTGAAGAAAAGGGAACATCTAGTATAGCTAAAGAGACATATATTTTTTCTCAGGAATTGGTGGAGACCAAACAAGAGTGAAAAGAGTGAATGTTGGACTTCTATTCATCAAGTGGACACAAACATGAGTCCAATATAAGATAATTATGTTGCTCTGTGTCTGGTGGAAGTGTAAATTCTAGCTAACATGTCAACGTATCCTCATGCAATGGTTCGTATGATATCTTATTAAAGTTATACGTCATTCCTCATTTTTCGGGCGTTCTCCTATGAATATCCAGCAACAGGTGTCAATTTCCGTATGTTACATGCATACAGTCTTTTCAAAATAAACTTCCGTCTTTACAGGAAACAACTTGTTTAGGTGTAGGAAAAGATCGTGGTTTGGGTTAAAACAACTATGGAAGTGGCGTTACTTAAGTACGGAAGTTGCGTGACAAATAAGTCAACGGAGACTTCTAGTTTCGAGACACAAACAGCGTTCTCCTGGGCGAAAGTCCAGTGTTTTTTTCACTAACCCATGAACCCCGTCCTCCTCCCTACACTGCGTTTGACGATCTTTACACTTCCTGCGCCAGGATTACATGGATTAAAAATTTATTGATTTCATGGAATATATGCGAATTACAGCGCATTACTTTTCGTAGGCATAGCTTCGAACTGTGTATGAGAACAGCCTGAACATTTTAGCCATAACAACTACAAGGCAATAATATGTTAGAGTTCTTTTTTCAGGTATCTTCTAACCTGAAATGAATCAATCAATGCAGTTTTAAGACACTCGCTGAGGATTTTGTTGATCACATATTAATTACAGGAATTCCTGCCATTTTATTTGTCAGCACCAGCTTTAGAGGTCAATACTGCAGCAACATTTATAGTACAAAGAACAATGCTATTGTGAGACCAACGCAGCCTCACTGGCCTCATTCTGAAATGCAGAGTTTTGACCGCTTCAGACAATTTCTCTTCACTGTGAATGCTGGAAGTAGGTGAAGTTGTGCCAGAAATCCCTACTCTGCGACAGCTTTACACATCAGAAACTTGCAAACAAGTGAATTTAGTCCTCGTTGCTATAACTGAAAACATCGCCACTCAACTTCCTACAGACGTCCTGGAAGTTTTGTTACCCAAACTAGTAGTAGTACTGGCTCGTACTCCTGTCCAAACTGGGGGCGTGCCGACCGCCGTCTACTGTAGGTAATACACTGACTATGGCAAAGTACCTCATGAAACCCCACTTCAAAATACTCAAACTATCCCTTTAAAATATTCATACAGTTTATTTTTATTACATTTTTTAAGAATCTAATCATCAATACTCGATAAAATGGAGTTTCAGTGGGCTTCAGGATCACAGCAGGTGTTTTCCTCCTCATTGTGTTCCCGTTTCCTCTCAGAGTTGCTCTTTTCCCTGCATCCCCCTGAGAAGCTGCAGCCTGTGATCGCTGTGAACAGCTGTAACAGCTGTAACACGCCGTAGACCTTCAGACCTGTCAGCCTCAGCCTGTGTGTGTGTGTGTGTCTGTGTGTGTGTGCAGACACTCACATTCCTATGGTCAGCAGGGAGTCTGCAAACCCACTGTTGTCCTGCATAACTCCACATGCACCACTATGTTTATGCATGTGCGTAGGCTCACCCTTGTGTCTAACGCGATGCTGCTCGGCGAGTAAATGTTTGGATGCGTGAGTGGAAGCAATAAAGAGAGAAGCGTTTCTTTGTCACAACACAGGAGCCCTTTAGTTGCACTAAGCATGTGACAGCTGTGTGTTTTTCATCTTTCTGCGTATGCAACTGTCTGAGATGAGAAGAGAATTATTAGCTCCAGATAACCTCACTGTGGTTTTATTGATTAATGGGATTATCTCTGTACAAAGCATGAAGGTATGCACACATTTCCAGTCTGAGCCATGTAGCCTATTGGCTGATGGAGGTTGGCAGTCGTGCCCACATGGGTCCGTGCCATCTGGAATTGGATTTGCACGGTTCGACCCGAACTGAGGAGGCTTTGTGCTCACTCGGAACTGCGCAAGTGAGGAGAAGACAATGGACAGAAAAACACTGTTGGAAAAAAAGACTACAGGAGAAATACACTCAAAATATTTAGAAAATAGTAGATGCTAAAGTTTGTTTTTGTATGAATCTGCAAACATGTGTGTGTATGTCTTTCTCTTACTCTACTAAACTAAATACAATTAATATGAACAAAAAAGGGCTTACACACAGTTCTGTCTATGGAATAAAAAAAATGGTAGCTGATGTAAATTAAGTCAAAAATACTCATTGATTTAGAAAAACAAAGAAGGAATTTTCTGTTTATTTTATAAAAAAAAAGGTAGAAGATTATTATTCCGTCATACAAAAAAAATAAAAAGGCCAGTTTTATGATACAGTTTTACATTTTCCTGCCAGTTCTGCCAAGGGCGGAGTATCACTCAAAATGTACAATATAGGTGCCAGCCTGACTTTCAGTAACAACACCAAAAACATACTTGCTTTTCGACAAGTATGAATTGAACAAAAGAAGCCAGACATCTCAAATGTTGAATGTTGTCTAAACACAAGTGCCTTGCCTAAATAAAATAGCCTAAATTTGCTCTTATGAAACTGTGATTTATTTATGTATTGGTTTATTTAACCGGGATAGTTTAAAATAAAAATAAACATTGTAAATATGCCAGAGTGAGTCCCTGGATTAGACTGTTCTCCCACAATAACCGTCAGCATCAGTCGTGACAGAGAATACCCAATAACGACATAATGCATGTTTGCTATCGTCACCATGGTGATGAAGCTCCCCTAACGCTAATGAAGTAATTATTGTAACCCAAACAATTATCTTTCCCCAACCCTAACCAAATTTTTATGCCTAACCCGAACTCTAACCAAACCGTAACAATGCCACTGTAAGATCAGAGAATAGTTGTAACTGTGACTGTTTTTGGAGGCACCAACAAATGATGTCGTCCTGACGATCTGGATGCTTATTTGTGGGCTTGTTTCCCCTGACATACAGTATGTCACATATTGATTAAAATTATTTTCAATGCCAGCTTTCTGTACTTGATACTCTGTTCCACGGGCATATTTCATTTGGTACCTAAAAGTATTGAGGTTCAGCCAGTGGGCAACCTCTGAGTGTGAAAAGTGAAGCCAATGTTGAAGTGCCTTAAACCTGCATTCTTTCTAATAGCCAGCAGGGGGCGACTCCTCTGGTTGCGAAAAGATAGATTGTATAGAAGTCTATGAGAAAATGACTCTACTTCTCACTTGATTTATTACCTCAGTAAACATCGTAAACATGAGTTTATGGTCTCAATTGCTAGTTTCAAGTCTTCTTCAATACAGCATGATGTTCATTTAGTAAATTATGGTCCCATTTAGAGTAAAATAGACCATAAAGCAGGGTATGCAGGGTAAGCAGGGCGTGGCCACCTTGTGATTGACAGGACGCTACCACGGCGTTGTCCGGTCTGGGAGTTGACCTTGTTTTCGTCTTAGACCTTTAACCCTTTCATACTGTGTTTATAGTTCATGAAAGTAACATTTTTGTCGCCTAAAAATGTCTATTCAGTGTTCGGTTGTACTTAGCTCCACCCTCTTCTGTCACTTCTGCTTGCAAAAAAACAAGATGGCGACACTTGTTATATACAGTCTATGTGTTCAATATCCCAACCTCATTCTGGCACATTAGCAGTTTTATCAAGGATAGTTTGAGAGAGAGAGAACACTCTTATTTTGGAAGAGAATGGAGATACTCCAGATTATTTTTCGGCAAATTTGTAAAAGAAAAAAAAAAAAAGTTAAATATATACAGTATATATACGTGTATATATATATATTGTTCATTAAGAAAGTGTACTTCTGTCTCTCTCCAGGTTCCTTCATTAGTACATGTCTAGCTGAAAGTGAGTAGCTATGGATACTGTGCAGCGTGGATACGGGAGGTGAAAGGTGTGTTAGAGTGTAATAACGACCAGTGGAGCCTCACAGAGCAGAGTCTGGTCTGAGGTCAGAGGTCAGGGTGAGGTCAGCCAGTGTTACCACAGTTTGGGCTGCCCTGTCATTAACTGAATGAGCTGGGATGAGCTGTGGAGCAGCAGATGTGATAAACCACAGTGAGGAGAGTCAGCCGTGGGAAACGGAGAGAGATGAAGCTCAGCTGCATTCTGGGAATCGTCCCGAGAGAGAAAAACTGACAGGGACTGTGGGAATGTTTGAGGAATCCTCAGTGCATTCCCCTCAGTTTGTTGTTTGTTATCTTCAAGCATCAACAACAACCTTATCTATGGATTTTCTTTGTTTTATGAGCTGTGCATGAGTATGTGTCTGTGTGTCAGCGATGAAAGGTTTAGGTTTAATTAGAGGCAGACCACAACAGAGCCTGCTCTGTGCTCTTGACCTTTAAACCCTAAGAGGTCAAGTTGAGCAATGACCACCTGTGTGTGGTGTATCAGATGCTCCATGGGGGGTATCTGATGGCACCAAGCCATCTGAAAAATAATGTGTGGAAACATGTTGGATTTAACACCATAGGTTTAAAATCATGGATTAGGTGAGACTGTCTGCTGACATTTCAGTCACTTAATGAATAATAATTAATCATAATCATCAAACTTTTACATCTATAAAATGTGACTCGTTGCGTGTGGGCTTGTCAGCAGAAAGTATGATGGACAGTAAATATACAGGAGTGATTTTGGACACAGGCTAGGACTACGCTATGTGGGTTAATTCAAACTATTTACGTGTTCTTCCATATTCGCTCAGACTAACAGCCCTGGTCAACATGCAGATTACCTGCAAGATGCTGATAGTCTCACTGCTGTTTTAAGAAACTGATACTGGTTACATATTCTTGAGCAAGTATTGCAGATAAAGAGTGGTTGAAAAGTATTGAGATTCTTTACTGAAGTAAAAGTAGCGATACAACATTGTAAAATATATATACATATATATATATATATGTATATGTATATGTATATGTATATGTTTATGTTTATGTTTAATTAATGCTGCATTAACATGTAAGCAGCATTTTAATGTTGTAGCTGGCCCAAGCAGAGCTAAACTACTTGTTTAACCTACAGCAATGGATCATATTTTATAAAATTATGATATGTTTTGTATGTAAAATCTTTAATCAGCAATGTAACTAGTAACTTCAGTCAAATTAAATCAAAGAAGTGGAGTAAAAAGTACTAAGTTTCTCTCCAAAATTGAGTAGAAAAAATAAAAATAAAATGGAAATACTCAAGTTAAGTACAAGTACCTCCAAATCCTGAGTAAATGTTCTCAGTCCTGTTCTACATTTGCTATTTAACCAATCGATATATATTGCGCTCTCATAAATTGATGGGTTGACAGACGGACACTGAAAATAACGAAACATAACTTGTGTTTAACGAGTCCTGCTCGCAGCAGCTGCCAGTAAGGTCACACTTATGGACATCTGATACTCCGTACATAATGTTGGCACTATAGAAATGGGTGTGGGGAACATTCAGCCGTGGGAAAGTCACGTTGAACCCTAAAACCCTTGACTAGTGGTGGAGGAACTATTCAGATCCTTTTACTTAAATAAAAGTAGCCAAATCACAATGTAAACGTTAACAAGTAAAAGTCCTGCATTAAACAGAATGAGATAATACTGACAGGGCCCACCTAAATTGGCATTGGTTCAAATTCCTTAACAAATGAGCAATTAATCAAAAACCTATTGACAGTGAATCTGGAGCTTTTGGGATTCTTGGGAGTGCGTGTGTGTGTATGTGTGTGTGTGTGTGTACAGTGTGCGTGTGTTGTCGGTGCATCATGCAAACACTCTTTAAATTCATTAACAGCCCACGTGCGATTATATAATCCACTTGAGATGATGCAGCTCGTCCAATATGATCACATACAAAGCTCAGTCCAAATTCCTCCATCTCTGAGTGCTTGAATGGAGGGAAGGAGCGGAAGAGAGGAGGTGGGGGGGGGGCTGTATGGAGGGGAGGCGGAGAGCCAGCGGAGAGCCGGCCGAACAAGGAACTCTTTATGATGATCGACTCTTTACACGGTGACTCATCGTACTTCACAGGCCTGTCTGTGGCCTGAGGAGGCCTGCCCTCGTGTTTGCTGAATGACACACTGTGTTGTCAGAATGTCAGGATGTAATGTCGGGTTGTTTGGAGTGCCCCCCTCCCTCCTCCATCACACATACACACCTCTGCTCCTATTGTACGCTGTCAATCTCTGCTTGGCGTGATTATAATGATGCAGAGTACAGTCCGCCAATGCAGTTTGTGCAAGGTCTCCAATGTAAGCTTAAAGAAATGATAATTATGTGAGTGAGATAAGAAGTTCGATACCACCGTCATGTCGGTTCTTCAACTATGGAGAGTTAGCAGCGACCTAGCTTAACATAAAGACTGGCAGTAGTTGGAAACAGCTTGCCTAGCTCTGTCCAAAGATCAGATACATACACCTACCAGCACATCCAAGGACGGACTCGGGCTGTCTGAGGTTTAGGGGCACGCTGTTGTCATACACCGTTCATACCTAGGAAAAGTAATGCACTGTAATTCGTATATATCCCACAAAATACATTCATAATTCACGTAATCGTGAACCAGGATGTATAAAGACCGACAAACGCAGCGTAGGGAGGAGGTCGGGTTGGATGTTCGTACCCCGTGTGAAAGAGGAATTCAACATTGATTTATTTGTCCCGTAACTTCCGTACTTAAGTTACACCACTTCCAGAGTTATTTTAACCCAAATCAGAATCTTTTCCTAAACCTAACAAAGTCGATATTTTATTAAACGCACAAAAAAAATTAGGAATAACCTTTCGTAAGAAATCATACGAACCGTTGTATGAGGACAAAGGTAACAAGAAATACCTCTTGGATGCCTTCGAGATCACACATTACTACACTGTAATAATAGATGCAAATGATTCAGACTGATTCAAATAGGAAAATTATGATGATAAATTTGATTTCTTGCTGAAAAACAAACACACTTTACAACACACTGCAGATGTTTGGGGCCATTTTTGGGGGAAAGAAAAGCTACGATTTTGAGAAATATGTCTGAAAATTTGGAGAAAGAAGTGGCGATGTTATGAGAAAACAGTCGCAATTTGGGTTAAAAAAGTCCTAGCACTATGAAAATAAAGTCGTATCACTGCAAATATTTCATGTAAGTAAAATGAAACCACTCTGAAGTTGTAGACAAGAGGTTGACGTGAGAGGAGACTGTGGGAAAATATGATGTAAAGGATAATGTAATTTTGCTTTGGCAATAATGTAACCTGAACATTCATGCCAATAAAGCTTATTTGAATTTGAATTTGAATTTGATAAAAAAACAAAAATGTCCACTTGCCCACTGCCAGGAATTATTCCCTGAATAAATAACAGTTAAAGAAATGGCCTAATGCCTGTCAAAAATTATAGGCGAGTTTCTACTCTGCTGATACATCGATGGTTTTATAATCCAAACAAATGCCGGGTCCCAACGAGAGCAAACACAAGTACCAGTTAGAGGTGGGCAGTTATTATAGTTTACGGAACAAAGTCACATCCTGGGAATTTTTACAGTACACCTGGTTAGTATTTGAGGTGCGAGAGCTGTATAGTAAAGGAGAACTTTTGTCTTTTTATCAGATTCCCGGAGTTTCCTGGACAGTATGAACCATGCTGGCGGCTCCACAGAGGGAGAGCTGTTCAGGTCAGAAGCGTCGGGCACTCCCGCTTCCTGTCAGAGGATCTTTGGCTCCATGTGCTCGATGTCCTCAGACAGCGCCCTCCCTCACACAGACAGGTACACATACCCGGTCTGATTCTGGTGTATACAATGTGTACAATGTACTGGCTAATGGTACTACATGTTGCATTGTTACATCAATAAATTGTGGATTATTTAGACTCTTGTAATATGTCTTGATTTCCATCTCTCCGTCTTTCTGTTCTGCAGCTCCACTCCTCCTCCTGTGTGGCACGACCGGACTCCTAACTCCCTGAACTCCCCGTTTCCCCCCCAGCCCTCACCTCCTCTCTCCCTCAGCACTCCCAATGCTCACAGCTCTCCCAGGGGGGCTCTGAGAAGCCTGGGTGAGGGTACGGGGGTCTGCAGGGAGACGGACAGCTTCGACTTGTCCTCGTTTTTGGGGAACGGCAGCCTGGAGCACAGCCTGCTGGAGGGCCTCGGGAGTCTGAACCTCGGGGGAGACGTGGGCCTCCCTCCGCTGCTGCCTGAGAAGAGGAGAGTGGGTGAGGGGGGAGAGCTCGGCTCCCGCTCCCCCTCTCTAAGCGGGTTTTCCAGCCCTCACAGTGGCAGCAGTCTCAGCATCCCATTCTCATCCTCCATGACCCCCGACCCTCTCAGAGGACTTAGTGGGGCCCCATCACCTGGAGCAGGTATACTGTCACTCAGTCACAGTCACAGCTCATTCTTCCATGCCTCAAGAAATTCAGCATCAATCGCACATTTTTTTTAGGATTTCACCTTTTTTAACAAGGAAAAACCTCGCCGAAATCCCGTAGTCCTGGCTAAAATGAACAGCGATAACAATCAATTCCATCACTCAAATTCAGCTAACTTCCCCAATATTTGCGAGAACTTTCTATTTTTTCAAGTCACTACGTTTCCACTGAAATATGGTCAAACCTAAAGAATGCCCAGTGGGCAACTCCGAGGTCTGAAAAGTGAAGTCAATGCCGAAGTGCCTTAAACTTGCATTCTTTCTAATAGCCAGCAGGGGGCGACTCCTCTGGTTGCATAAAGTAGTCCAATTTTATAGAAGTCTATGAGAAAATGACCCTACTTCTCACTTGATTTATTACTTCAGTAAACATTGTAAACATGAGTTTATGGTCTCAATCTCTAGTTTTAAGTCTTCTTCAATACATCATGATGTTCATTTAGTAAATAATGGTCCCATTTAGAGTCAAATAGACCTGCTAGTCTAACTCAGTCACTTTTGCATTTGCATTTTGCACGCTGCATATGAATTATACTGCACTGATAGTACGAATCCAGTGTGTGATAGTACCAGGCGGCAACCTCCAGGTCTGAAAAGTGAAGCCAATGCTGAAGTGCCTTAAACCTGCATTTTTTCTAATAGCCAGCAGGGGGCGACTCCTCTGGTTGCAAAAAGAAGTCTGATTGTATAGAAGTCTATGAGAAAATGACCCCACTTCTCACTTGATTTATTACCTCAGTAAACATTGTAAACATGAGTTTATGGTCTAAATCGCTAGTTTCAAGTCTTCTTCAATACAGCATTAATTTAGTAAATTATGGTTCCATTTTGTATGCTTTAGGACATGGCTACCTTGTGATTGACAGGTCACTACCACGGCATTGTCCAGTCTGGGAGTTGTTCCTGTTTTCGTCTTACAACTTTAACCCTTTCACAGTGTGTTTCCAATTATGTCATAATTTTACAAGAAAAATGTCACATGAGAAAAAGCCATAATGCTGTATTTTGAGAAAAAAGGGTAACATTTTCAAAATAAAGTCATAATAATGCAACAAATGTGTTTTAATATTTTGGAAAACAGCATTTAATATTTGGAGTGTAACCTAATTCTCCATCATACTGCTTATCGGGAGTAACCAGGACATTATTACCAGAACTACAAGTTGAGTTTTTAAACATTTCCAGTGCTTTTAGAGCCACAAACAAAATTGGTTAGACATAAACAGGGTTGAGTGATTTTTGTCTCCCTCACTTTATTTTCTCTGCCCTGTCTTGACATATTTTTGGGCCAGAGCCAGTCTGAAACCTAACCTAGAGTCTTAATCTGTGTCTCGTAGACTTTGGCAGTAAGCATGACAATGTGAAGTTTGTTCAGGACACTTCCAAGTTCTGGTACAAGCCCGACATATCCAGAGACCAAGGTAAATATTGGTGTTGGACAGGAGAGCCTGACGGGCATTTTTAATACGCCTCTTGTGCAAAGCTTTGCTCCTTGTACAGTATGAACATGCTGATTCTAACTTTAGCTTATCTCTGTTTCCTCCCCCTGTTGACCTACTGAACAGCCATCACGGTGCTAAAGGACAAAGAGCCGGGCTCGTTCATTGTCAGAGACAGCCATTCATTTCGCGGGGCGTATGGGTTGGCTATGAAGGTGGCCACACCTCCTCCGTCTGTGATACAACAGAGTAAGAAAGGTAGGCTGGAAATGTCAAGAATCTGACAATGTTTTTCCTGGATTTTATCCCTGCAACCAAAGTTCCACAACAAGTTTAACATCTACAAGTAGATCACAAAAGAAAGCACCTCACGTTTTAATTGAGCTGACATTTTGTGACATTGTGCTTCATTTCACATTCATCTTTTCAGTGATACTATACAGTATATGTTATACAATGTGTTTTACTATATTTCATTTTTGAAGGGATTTAATGCTTTTTTAAAGTCATTAACAACATATGTATAAAAATATACCAAAATATACTGATATTTTTGCAGCGGGGGACCTGTCCAATGAGCTGGTGAGGCACTTCCTGATAGAGTGCACGCAGAAAGGAGTTCGTCTCAAGGGCTGCCCCAACGAGCCGTACTTTGGTGAGAATACTGAAGCTTTATCGTGTATCTTAGATAATTTATCACATTTGGTGACAGTTTATCTAATGTCTAATTCTGAAAGTCATCATCTTGCATCAAAATGGTATTTAATTAGGGCTGTCAATCGATTAAAGTATTTAATTGTGATTAATCACATGATTGTCCATGATTAATCGCAATTAATCGCACATTTTTTATCTTTTCAAAATGTACCTTAAAGGGAGATTTTTCAAGTATTTAATACTCTTATCAACATGGGAGTGGGCAAATATGCTGCTTTATGCAAATGTATGTCTGTATTTATTATTGGAAATCAATTAACAACACAAAACAATGACAAATATTGTCCAGAAACCCTCACAGGTACTGCATTTAGCATAAAAAATATGCTCAAATCATAACATGGCAAACTCAAGTCCAACAGGCAACAACAGCTGTCAGTGTGTCAGTGTGCTGACTTGACTATGACTTGCCCCAAACTGCATGTGATTTTCATAAAGTGGGCATGTATGTAGAGGGGAGACTCGTGGGTACCCATAGAACCCATTTACATTCACATATCTTGAGGTCAGAGGTCAAGGGACCCTTTGAAAATGGCCATACCAGTTTTTCTTCGCTAAAATTGAGCACAAGCTTGGAGCGTTATTTAACCTCCTTTATGAGAAGATAGTATCACATGGTTGGTACCAATGGATTCCTTAGTTTTTGTAGTTACATATGATACCAGTATCTTCACTTTAACTCGAGCCCACTACAACCTCTGAAAGATTGACGCGTTACTATCACGTTAACTTTGACAGCCATATATTTAATTACACATTGTAATGTAAACATGGATCGTGATATTGTACATTTTCTAGGAATTAATTTTAAAAGCTGCTTACTGATAAAATTGATTATTTTTTATGGCTAATCCAGTGAATTGAATATCTGATAAATCAAGATACTCAAAAATACTTCCTGCAACTCCAATATTGACATCAAGAAGTCCTGCACGTTATGAGTAGTATAGCAAAATCTATATGTGATCATATCACCTCTTCAGAGCATTATACAGAATAAAACACTGTGATACACTTTATCAAAAAGTCTTTTACACACAACTATTATAGCCTACTGGCTTTCCAGTCAGCCGAGTGGAAAATACAAATAATAACTGGAAGCAATGTAAAAAAAACAGTTTGAACATGTCGAAGTAAAATTAACAAGTACAATACTTATTGTGTTAATGCTCTCTGTAAGCAGTATTCTAATGTGGAAGCTGGTCCAGGAGTTAAAAAAACAACCAGGTTTATGGAGTAGTTTCATCTGCTGCATTGCATCATATTTCATAAACTTATAAACTCATGTTTAATAAAATGTTTATCTGCAAAGTGAGCAGTTACTGTCAGATAAATGGTGCTTTATTTTATGGGTCTGTAATTAAAAGGAAGTTATTGACCTGTAAAACAAAGTGTAGCAGATAAAGGTTGTAGAGTAAAAAGAACAATATTTCCCTCTGAACTGCAGTGGAAGAAAAGCAGAAAATAGCTTCAAACAGTAACACTAATGGTACCAGTAAAGCACCAGAGCTCTCCACCAACCCAAGTCCAGGATTGTTAAACTATTGGTACAATAAAAAAAACACATTTAAACTGGGCTGACATTTTAAATTGCTGTCTTCAGCACAAATCCATCTGTTAATAGTCCACCAGGGTGGACCCACTGAGGTTAACAAAGTACAGTACCCCAGGATTATAATGTGTTTCCTGTGCCGCACTCTACTGGTCGGTGTGATGAGGTGCAGCTGGCTCCGTTATTCTTCAGTTTGGATGGTGGGGCTGAAATGTTCATTAAAAATGTATTTTTTATTTTTCCTGTCAGGAAGTCTCACAGCTCTGGTGTGTCAGCACTCCATCACTCCTCTGGCTCTGCCCTGTAAACTCATCCTGCCTAACAGAGGTAAACTGTGTGTGTGTGTGTGTGTGTGTATGTGTGTGTGTGTGTGTGTTTATCTTAGAGCATGAAACAGTGTCAAGTGTAGAGCTGGGTATCAAACCTCAAACCTTTTGAGGAGCGCTCAGAGTCCTTTTGTTGCCTTTTGAGAGTCAAGAATTGCAACCAAGTTGCCACTAAATCTTTGGTCTGTATTACAAATAAAGACAATAAATAATGACAATACAATTCTTTACATTGAGCTCTATTGGATTATTGTTTGATGTTAAATGTATACGTGTTGTAGGCAAAGTTCTTGAACAGTTGCTTATGTTATGGGACCAGAGATGGTATGAGTAGTAGAGGAATATTGTACTCAAGTACTATTACTTTAGTAAAAACTTACTTAAGACAAAATTTAGGTCAGTTAAATGTACTCTGAGTAAACATTACTGCGTTAAATTTGTTTTAATTAAATTACAATAAATGTCAACGTATACACTAGTGGAACAACATCAGCAACAAGAGCTCTTTTGTCTCACTACAATTAACCAGAAAAGAGACAAATCTCAGACAATTAAACAAAAGTAACCAACAACCAATAACAACTGGACACCGCGGTGGGTGCATCAAACATTATTAAGCCACGTACATTAAATAACCCAACACTTTAACAGCAGAATAAAACATCACCAAGGCAACAACACAGAGATGTATAAACAATATAAACTCAACAGCAGCTGTAGCCAAAACACTCATATTAATGCTAAAAGAGAGACTGCACAGTTGTTACACAACGTCTAGTGTAACACACAACAGTGTTGTTGTACTCACCTGTCTGACCGTCATTCTGTGAGTCTCGTGCACCGTGAAGTCCTCCCCAATCTGCCCCAGGTTCAACTTCTCTGCTTATTCATTCTCAAAGCAAAACATAACCAGTCCACTCAGCCTCTCTGTCCCACTATAACCAGTCCACTCAGCCTCTCTGTACCACTATAACCAGTCCTCAAACAGCAGAATGGCCTCACACACCTGAGTGAAGCTAAAAGTCCTTCAATGAACACAGAAGTCACCGTTGGCGCGTCCACCATGAGCATTTTAGCATGTTAGCATATTAGCCAGATCCAGCATGCACCTGTTGTTCCCATTGTGGGTGTGTTTGATTTGGGTCACTTAGCATGCGTGGCGGGTGGTGCATTAAATCAGTCATTAATTACGGTAGATGCAACCTTTTTTTCTACTATGCCAAGAAATGTAATTCATTACTTCCACCCCAGGTTAGGAAATTAACAACTTTGACTTTAGTGTATTTAAAAAGCACATCACCAGAAGTTTTGTGCTTTCATTTTGCATTTCAATTCAATTTGTGTGTTTCTTGGTCAGTAAACTCTCTGTGTGTTGTCGCTTGCAGACCCAGTGGAGGAGCTCAATGACTCGTCTGCACAGACGGCGACAAACTCAGCAGCTGAGCTCCTCAAACAGGGAGCAGGTACGGGGCAGACACCACATATGTACACAAATCTGTGTGTTTGTTTGACTTGTGGAACCTCAATGAAGTTTATATCCGCTACAAAATACACTTTAGCTCTGTTTCAGTGAATACAATCAGTAGATGATAACTTTCATTTTCATTTTGTGTTGAACTGTTCTATTTTTTGTGTGTTCCTTCATGTTACTTTTGTAGCGTGTAACGTGTGGTACCTGGGCTCTGTGGAGCTGGAGTCTCTGACGGGACATCAGGCGGTTCAGAAGGCGGCCACGCTGACGCTCTCCATGGACCCCCCTCCGGCGTCCACCGTCGTCCACTTCAAGGTGTCGGCACAGGGAATCACGCTCACTGACAACCAGAGGAAGTGAGTGTTCACACATGTGCAGTTTAAACAACACACAGATACAGATTTGAATCCACATGTTCACACAGACTGTCTCTGCTTGTTCCTGCAGGTTGTTCTTCAGGAGACACTACGCTGTCAACACTGTCATCTTCTGTTCTCTGGACCCACAGGGCAGGAAGTGAGTATCATACAGTATATTGTAGTTATTCGTATATATTCTAATACAAAGCATGTCACCGCCCAGGCTGCACAATCCTCTTAAAATATTATTCACAGGTATAGACAATCTTACTGATTAGCTGATGCCCACTCCTACAAGAATTTGGCAACCAGTTACAGTAGAAATATATATATATAGATATATATATCTATATATCTATATATATATTCCAAATTGTTGAAGAATAAAAAGACATTTGTTGGAAGAGAGAGAACCAAGGAGCTAATGGGAAAATACGTATTCAACGTTACTTTCTATGTGTCTATCATGATGGTACAGTGGATTTTCCCTCTAGCAAAATTTGAGAAAACCCACTGTTGTTCCTGCTGTAACAATAAATGAGAGCTTTAGAGTGAGATATCAGATCAGAGCCAGTATTTTCAAACACCTGGAGGGCTTTATTAGTTGTAAAATACCACAAAAAGTTTAGTAAGGAGTTGTAATACATATTGTATCATACATATTATATAAGATGATTACAGAATTTGACTTAAATTGGAATAGAGTATATTATCATTTGATAAGTCCTAGTCCTGCTATGACCATATTTTGAGACTGTCATTTATACATTAATATTGAATGTAATATAACAGCCTGTTCTCATTCCCAGGGCGTCAAATACTGACGCTTTGTCGCGGCCGTTGGCATTCGATACCACCGTACCCTTTAGCACCAGTATGCGACGCACAGGGCTTTCCATTAACTACAATGTAAACCCATATGCGGCAACAGTAAACGCTCAGAGAAAGTGCTGTGGTGACGTAGTTTAAAGAGTGAAAGAGATACGCAGGGCGGGCAGGAGGGGAAGTGGATGGACCCAACAACATAGGGCTTTCTTCCAGGAGACCGCTGTTCGTGTCCCACGGGTTACGTTTCACTTTCACTTTACTATCAGCTGTTTGCTCGTGTTCCGTGTTCACAACCTCAAGTCACATTTTCACTGTACAAACGTAGTCATTTCAAGCCCAACGATATTGTTTAAGTGTTTTTGTTGAATTCACAACATTAAGCATGTTTACTGCTACCAAAAAGTGACGACGAACGGTCTGACAAAGCGTCAGTATGTGACGAGTTGGGATGAGAATGTGTTGAATGTTAATGTCTATATGTGATGTATAAATGTATACATTTGATGGCCAATAACAGTGTGATAACTTTCTTATGTTATTCTGTCGTAAACAGATGGACAAGAGGCAGCAGTTCTACTGCAAAGTAAGTCCCTTTTCTTTACTGCATATCTTGTACCTTTCATCGCTCTCTTCATTCTGTTGTGACACATTATCTTTAGGCCTTTTCTTACTTGAGTACTAAAAAAGTTGTTTACATGAATTGCATCTTCATTCACACTGATAAAACTGATAATTCACCGTCTGGTATCTTCTCATGGGTTGCAGGAAGAAATAAATAACATGCAACCAATAGATGCAATAAGTGCCACGATTATAGAATTAGAAAAATAAGTAGATCTTTGTTTCAAAACTTCAAAATTTGTCCAAGTTTCAGTAGTAAGACTGTTTGATAATGTGACGTACAGAGGTTCAGCACCCAGGATCTCAAGAGCCAGACTGTGTTTTGTTGAAGTGGCCTTGAAGTTATTCTCCATCCAAAATCTATCTTCAAATATCAAATCAATACTAGAGATTGTAATTGTTTTCTTCATGAAGTACGTCTGTGATTAGCTTGAATTCATGTCAATTACAATAAATTCCTTGGGAACATTCATAAGTCATTTGAAATTACTGCCATCCTCGAAAACTCCAAATATCTATAATAATTTTGGGGCATTTTATGCTTTTATTAATTTATGGTGCTAAATGCGAGATTAAGAGCATTTCTATTGCCTCTGCATGGCTCTCAACATGGCGACGGCTGAGCCAGCGGCTCGTAGCTAACGGTGCTAACAGAGCTAACAGTGTTTACCTAAGGGGGAACCGGAGGGTGGGCGTTATGCGTCTGTGACTACGCCGTCGATAGGGACAGCGTTTTTCAGCCATAACCGCTGCAGAGTGGCGGCTGTGAGCTAGCCAGTGGGGCACGCTGACATGCACGAACACGCACTAAAAGGCACGCAAGGCCGGCCCGGCTATGTAAACAAAACATGGAGAAGCTCTGATTACAACACATACAAAGGGAGAGTGACTTCATTCTCTGCTCAGGTAGACATTACTCCTCTATATCTTAACATAGACAATAGTTGTTTGTGGCTATATTAATGTTCTGGATGTTGTACAGAGAATATTTAAGGAGTCAACAGTAGAGTGATGACTGGAAATGAGAGATTCCGAACGCGGGACGTTGGCATTTGTTGTTGGTGTCTCAAACCCCTAAGCCACAAGGGTGCCCCAAAACTCAAACATGTCGCTGTACTTCAACTAAAATATGTGTTTGCAATATACTGAGAACATGGATAGACAATGTAGAAGAGAATTCTGCTGCAGGAGTGTTTTGAAAGTTTGTTTTTCTGCCACAAACACTTTCTGTCAAAAAGGAAACTACAACCTTTTACAGAGATATTTCAAGCCTACAAAGAGGGATACTCAAAGAAGTATTCCTTAAGACACTGAGCTTCTACCTGCTCACAATAGCTGTTTGAAATGTGTAAAATGTAGTTAAACTCTTGTATAAATATTCCTGTCTTTCTCTGTCCCTTTCTTCCAGGATCTTTGGATTCGTAGCCAGGAAATCTCAGAGTGAGACTGAAAATATCTGCCACCTGTTTGCCGAACACGACCCCGAGCAGCCGGCGAGCGCCATCGTCAACTTTGTCTCAAAAGTTATGATTGGGTCACATAAGAAGTGAGGAGAAAGAGACTCACTGCAGAGTGAAGAGAATGGACAGGAAATCAACTTCCAACCCCAACTTCATATAAATATGAGTGTGTGGACCTAAAAAAATAAACAAACTTTTCCTCCTAAGAGCCAAAAACAATGAACTCCACACACTCCAGCGCCTGGTCCTGTTGGTCCATCCTGCAGTATAAACTTGTGTATTTTGTACTGACTGCACTGCAGGATAACGCCACCAGAGGGAGCCAAGACCGTGATGTATAAAGTTAAACTCATCAGCAGGAGCCTGCCATTACTTTAAGATGCATCTTTGGGAATGTTTTATAAAGTTTGTATAAAATCATAGACACTTTTCCTCCAGAGGATCTTGTATGAAAATCATATTTTGACTACTTTATCCGACCTGTATCTTCCATTGTACTCTAAATGTACTATATAATATTACACTGCTTGTTGCTGGCAGTCACAGCCGACAAATACAACACATTTACTTCTGATTAAACCTGGAGAATATCTGATATTCTGCACATAAACACACATTATAAGTATGACTATAATTTCTAAAAGCTTTTCTTTTGGTAAAAAATGTGTAAATCAGATTTCAACATCACTTTAGAGCAAACCACAGGCCCATTTTATATGTTAAAACATAACCAACGATACTGTCATATGACAAAGCCAGCATTGTGGTCGCCTTGTACTTAAGATGGATTTATTGTGTTGTGTTTATAGTATTTATCCCTTTTTACAGATGTGTAAAAGTCTTTTTCCTAAATATATGTGCCATATATTTTTGTATATTAACATACTGTACATTAGGTTTAAACGCAGTGAACCTCAGAATTTATAAAATGATGTCACATATTGTTGTAGTATTTTACATACTAGTAAGATACTACATAAGCTGCCCATGTATTACTAATATAGATGTCAATATTTTCCTTTTACAGTAACTCCAATACAAATGTATGTACAGTTGATGTGCCATGAAAAATATTATTCAGATTTTCACTCAAATACAGTCACTGTGAGAAACTTTTAGTCCACCTCAGTATTTTTTCCATTCACAGCTTCCTCTATTCATCACAGTCATCTTGTTTTGCTGATTTGTCAATGAATGTTGATCAGTTACCGCGGCAATTCTGTCATTTATTAAAGCGTTGGTGCACCAAAGTCCCATAAAGAAAAAACACATTTTCTTAATTACTTCCAGTGGTATCTAGCCATGCAGATAGTTTTGTTTTATTTGCCCACGTTTTACTTTTGTGATCAGTTTTTTTTTTAATGTTGATTTATAACAAACAGATAGAAAACAGTGTGCCACACACACTTCAGTGGTAGGGATGAACAATTTTGAAAAACTATCAAATTGTGATTATTTTGTCTGACATTGCAAATTGCGATATGATTTGTAATATTAGAGGGAATGATCATTTTTACATCATTATTCTCATTTTCATTGCAAAACATATTCAAATGGTTATGGTGTGATTTTTACTGGGATCTGCAAAGATGTTTTCTTAAGTCTGTAGAATATGGTGTGTAGGCCAGGACATCTTGACAGCAACACAATTTTATTAATTTCATTTCATTTAAAATGGTACTTTGACACAAATTTCACCTTGCACAAATATAATGCCGCGATTTGAAAATTGCAGTAGGCCATATTGCGATTTGTGCAGCCCTATTCCGTGGTGACCAAACCCTCCTAATACTCGCCACAAGATCTGCAAATAAGTCTGTTTTTTCACAGGGACACTTCTTGGATGCACACAAACAAAAAGCATATTGAAAATGATTTAGGACAAAAATTAAATAAAGCTCAAGGCAACATGGTAATATTCACATAGGATCAAAACACTGTATGCAACACAATAAAACGGAAGAAGATTTGTCCAGGTTCTGAGAAATCGGTCTCTGAGATTTCTGCCAGAAATCTTCTTCAACTGTGGTACAATGGAGGAGAACGGAATTTTGTTGTTTAAATTTTAAACTGCGTTGTCTGATGAAAACTGTTCTCACTGAGGCCTGTGTTTCTGAAAAGACATGTTGGTGGTTCATTTTTCAAAGATATAGGGCTGGTGTTATTTTTTATTTATTTCAGGAAATAATATATATTATATAATATTTAACTCTAATGAAAAGACCAAAAACCAACAACATATGCTACTCCATCTCTCAAAACTTTGCAACTTCCCTGTGGCTCTCAAGCCCAATCTTTAAAACGAGCCACAAATATGTTGTTTTATCTGTTAGTTATTTCCCTAAAACAGCTGGTCACTGTAGTTTTTAACAAACAGGAGGAAATAGTGCATATGTTGGGGACTATTTTCAGTGGCGGATTAATTCACACTTGGTGCTCTAGTGAGTATTTGAGGCAGCAGGAGGGTGTATGCGGGATTGAGTGTGAGTGTGTGTGTTCATGGTAATGAAGGAACATGTCACCCAGTGCAACACTGATATGTGTTTAATAGTTTTAATAGTTAGTAGGATCAAATTCATTGTTGTTTTTGGTCTTTTCATTGGATTTGTTGACATGTCATGTAACTCTCTAAACCTCAAAAAATAACACTAAAACTATCTGCTATTGGCAATATATCGTATATTATATCGATATCGTGATATGAGACTAGATATCTTCTCTCATCTCTCAGAGAGAGTGAGAGTAGATATCTTATTCGATTTAAAATTTCATAATATCATAATGTGGCATGGCAAGTATTGTCTTTTCCTCGTTTTAAAGGCTACATTACAGTAAAGTGATGTATTTTTCTGAACTTAACAGACTGTTCTAGCTGTTCCATTATTTGCCTTTACCCACTTAGTCATTATATCCACATAACTGAATTATTTCTCATTGTGTAAATATTTTGTAAAAGCAACCAACAATAAACCCGACAACATTGTTGCAATATCGATTTCAAGTTGGTCAAAAATATTTAGATATTTGATTTTCTCCATATCGCCCAGCCCTACTATCTGCACCTCTAGATAATCTAGAGGTAAAAGAATATGTTCTTTTATGATTCTGGGCTGAACTGACCCTTTAAAATCTAAAGTTGTAGTTTACAGTTTTGCCAATAGATGGCAGTAATCAGTCACCAAATGTCACACTTCATACTGAACCCAAGTATGGATGAGTTGAGCTCTCACTGGAATACACAGAACTTGAAAGTATTTCACGAATAATCTTTTTTTTTTTTGGATGTATAATTTGTTTGATTTTCAGCTTTTCTCTTCCTTCTCGCTTTTATAATCGCACCAGTTTTATACCAAGAAACAGTTGCAGATGGAGCGGAGCAGGTCCACACATGCAGGAAGAACCACCCTCTTGAATAAACTTGGCAATGTCAAAGTGTGTCCAAGCTTGTGTGTGTGTGTGCATGAGAAAGACAGCATCCGAGAGGGTGTGCACACGACTGAAAAAAGTGGTTTAAATGACTAATAGGCCTCTGGGTGCCTCATGGATCTGCTGATCTGTCTGTCTCCAGCCTCTGTGTGTTGGTCGAGACTTTTAGAGGCCAGATCATCAGATACAGGTTTTGAATGAGGCTCTATTCAGGTTCCTGGTCTCTGTGGAGAGAGCCGAGGAACTGGAAGTGGGACAGAGACGTGGGGACCCAGTCCTGCAGTCCTGGAGAAAGAGGGACAGCATGGAGGGTGGAGGGGGGGTTGTAGTGATGGTGTGTGTCTGCATGGGGGTGGGGGTGATGGAGGTGGTGGTGGGGGGTTGTCGGTGGTGGATGACCTCACCATTACGGGAAACTTTCCCACAGCCTGCACACAAAGAAGGCCGTCAAAAGGTAAAAAGGATGAGAAAGAATAGAAATTTAACACAGTGTGTAAAAAAGGAGGCAAAGTGTGGAAGAGCGGTTGGCCGATGAGAAAGCAGCTCTTTCGGAGGGGGAGTTGTCTTCCCTTTTCAGCCGTTCACAGATTTTTCGGGGTTGATAGAAGCTCAGAAAGAACCTGAGAGAGAGTCGGCTCACAGCAGCAACCTTCAGTTTGCTCTCTGCTGAGTCACCTGCCGCCATTTTGTCCCCTAGCTGGACCTCTGCTTGCACTTCCTGCCGCACTTCCTGTCAGGCGGCCCACCAGCACCTGGTGGCCCGGCGGTTTTCACAGCCGCCGCCGCCGCCGCTGCTGGACGACATCACATTCCTGGCATTGCTCGCTCCGAATGCTGTTTGGAAATCCAAAGGCCGGCTTCCGTTCGGGAATGCCTCCCTCACAGAGTCCCTCTCAGCCTCTGATCCCCGGCCTCCTCTCACTTTATTTGAGTTAGCTATTTAAAGCCCATGCTAAGTGCGCTGCTGCTCTGGCTGCACAGGGGAGCAAACACACACTCCCATCTCACACACTAAAACCACATCGGCCCACAAATAATCCCTCTCCTATTTTTAATTTGGTGGGCTGAAAGGACGCAGCCTGCAGGGCTGACTGCGACCAGGCCGGCAAACGTTTTTGTTTTATTTGTCATGTGGTGCTTTGTTACTGCACCAAAGATGGTTAGCATGTAATTAGCTTTTAGTGATATGAAGATATATAGCGGTGCTATCACTAATTATACTGTTTATCACCGGTGGAACACATTTACTCAAGTACTGCTTAAGTAGAGCTTTGAGGTCCTTGTACTTTACTTGAATATTTACATTTTATGCTACTTTGCACTACATTTCGTAGGGGAAAAGTTGTTTCATATTTCAGTTCATTTTGCTGGTAGGCTACTTTATTAAAGTAAAATTTGAATGTGGAACTTTTACTTGTACTGGAGTATTTTTACACTGTGGTGGTGACCACAAAGCTTTTCAAAGCTAGCAAACTAATGCTGTGCAGCCAAACCAGTAGAACTGTTCTTTACATTTTAGTAAAGATCTCAAAGTTTCCAGAGAAAAACAACTGTGAATTTTGGGGAAATGTGTATAGAATTATACACAATACATCAAGAATATTTGAATATTTAATTGTGTAAATATTACATAGCTTCAATGAAGAGTTCAAATTGATACAGAATAGGCTATATTCTATATTATACTGCAACCCGATATCACGCCAAAGCATGTAATAGACCCGCCTGTCCACCAGAGGACAGAGTCAGTGTTGCGTTTTGCTTCGCCGAGGCGTGAATATTACACGTGTGTATTAAGGTGCCGTACCAGCAGGGGGCAACAAAACTACTCACTTAGGTTTAGGGAAAATGTCATGGTTGGGCTTAAAATAAGTATGGAAACTAAATAAAATACGTACGGAAACAACAAAACCTCACTACGAAACACGGGGCAAACGTCACTAGCGTAACTTACAAAACAAAACACCGGTTTCCCGGTTGAATGTCCTGTGTTTGTTGGACCCGTCCATCTACCCTCCCATCCGACATGAGCGGTCTTTCTCCCCTTTTTATTCTACGTCATTAAATTGCAATCAGTACAGACTACATGCCATGAAAATGACACGCCTAAAGCAAGAACGGCCTTCTTGTTACATGCTTTTGCCTTGACATTATCATGTCACACTAGTGGAATAAGATGGGGGGGGGTTCAACCTTAAAGGTAGCCTATAAGGAAGAAAGAAGACTGAATTTTAAACCCTTTATACCTTTTCATTTATAAGTTGTCCCTTATTTAACCATTTGATCGGAGTTCACGAGTGATTAACAGCTGCCTCCATTGAAAAAACAGCCAATAGGAACGCTGTCTCTCTGAAATGACCTGTGATTGGCCAAAGTCTCCCGTCACAGGCTAGATATTCCAAAGCCTGAAAACAGAGCCATGAGGAGGTGCAGAAGTCTAGTTTTCTCTCAGAGCTCTTGAATTACAATATGCTGACAGGTTATTATGGAATTTGTGCCCAATGATGCCAAAAACATCGTACCTACTGCCACTTTAAACTACTTTTCTAACTGAAGTACTTATTTGTTCAATATCTCTGGTTATATTACTGTGAATCTAGGTTAAATCATTTGACAAAATATGCTGTGAAATGAAAGAAATTTGAGATTTCCTGAACAGCTTATATCTGAGTAGCTCTTTCTTTAAAATCTCTGGTTGCACTCGAACATTGAGCAGGACTGCTACGACAACATTGGAGCTACAGGATTTTTGTGTCAATGTGAAGAAAAAAGCCAAAAACGCCATTCCTGTGTGGTTATTTAATGGTTTCCCAACTGAAATATCACTGACCCTTCTTGGTAACTTACCCTCCAATCCACATTTTCCCCTTAACACACAAATACACCTGTATGTGAACTTGTGTGAGCAGGAAATCAGAGTTACTCAACATCACAGAGCAACTGTTTTTGTTTTAGATTTATGTGTCTGACACTTCCAACAACAGTGTAACATGAACGCACCACAGAAATATGGTTCTGTTCTAATACGCCGCGGCATCAGAAACTCCCACGCCAATAAAAATTTCCGGCCTACGTGCTCTCAGGCACATACTGAGAAAGCAGTGCCTTTATGGCCGGCCTCTTCATTGTATTGTCTCTAGTATAACTGACTGAAATACACTGTTTCACACGCACACACACACACACACACATACACACAAAAGGCCTGGGTACTTGGGTATCAGCGTCAGTCTTAATGAACCTGTCTCCAGGGGGCGGGGCCGGGGTAATGTCCCACACAAAGAGCTCCCGCTGGGCCACCGAGCCAACCAGAGGCCAACAGATTAACTTGCATTACATCAGCATCCCCACAATACACCTAATGAGGGAGGGATTATGTGTGTATGTGTGTGTGAGAGTGCGTGTGTTTGTGTGTGTGTGTGTTGGCTCTCATGCCATTGCATCACTAATTAAATGCGATGACTCACTTTTGCTGATTCAGTGTGCGTTCCGCTGCGCAAGCAGACGTGTTTGGGGCCGGAAGCATCTTAACGTACGTTTTGCCTCCTTAAAACTGCTCTAATCAATATTTTCATATTACTGCAACAATGAATCAGATGACACACTATGTGTGATGCTGCCCGTAGTGACGAACCCACAGGGATATATCACCAACTCTACTGAGCATTTTAGTGTCTTTCAGCTCAGCGTTTTTGGTTGTGTGGCAATCAATCAAAGTTTCCGGCTGCAACTGTTTTCAGCAAAAAAAAGGTCTGATGAACCCACTGTACACTACCTTCTCAGCACCAGCTAGTGAACAAAGTAGAGCATTTAGCAGCTAAAGAAGCAGATATTTCCCTTAGGAGTTGGTAGAAAACAGAGCTAAATGCCCTGACACACCCGCACCGTTGGCTCTATCCTGCCCGTGTCGGAGACTTTTTGGCCGATTCAGCGCATTGAATCGGCAACGAGAGAGAGAAATCACTCTGATTGGCTGTTCAGCTTAAGTGAATCAGTGCAGGAGAAGAGAAACGGACGTGAGGAAAGCAAGTAAATGAGTAAAATCAAGAGGGCACACATAAAGTTCTTCTCATTTTTCATCTTCATCTCATCAGTTCATTCCAATACACGGATGTTTTCACAACAACATGGCCATCTGGAAGTTAAGTGGTGAGTGAGAGTGGTGTGAAAATAGTCGGCAACGACGCTTTATTTCATGTACGTATCATAACAACGGCTTGTGTATCCGCCGTCCTCGGTCTTCCGGTTTCCCTTTTTTTAATGACGAATACAGACTAATGCCACTTGCTGGTATGGAGAGTTATTTCCCCTCACGCAGGCGCAGAACGTACATGGTAGTTGGCTGTAGTCTTTGCGGTGTGTTTGAGTGCAATTTTTGGGCCAAGACAAAGGCGACATGAGGCAACACAACAGTTGGCCTTTGTCGCTGCTAGTTCTTTCATGTCGGTTTGGCGTGTCTGGGCCTTATAAGAGAAAAGAATATTGGACATTCGCCAGGTGGATAAAAACACGACTCCAAATCCATGCAACATTCACCACATCAACTTCACAAGATGTGTCAATTTTAGGGTTTCAGCTTGTTCCACAGCCTCTAAGTGGCAAAAACATCTGCAATGCAGCTTTAAAGACTCATTACAACTTGGAGAACATTACATGACATAACATTGGCTATAAAAATAACTCAACTTTTGGTTACACACGGAACACGAACGCCGGTCCCCTGAGTAAATGTCCTGTGTTTGTTTGACCCATCCACCCTTAGAGGACTTCTGGCTCTTAATACGACGTCTGTTGCTATGACCGTCTAATAAAGACGCAGATGGGTTTACATTGGAGTTAGTTGAAAGCCCGGTGCGTCTCATACAGACACTAAAGGGTGCCTTGTGCGTTGATATCAAGATGCCGCGGGCCACTACCCAAGCGGCAGTATTTGACGCCACATGTTGCCATAACTGATAGAAATGGAGGACAAAATTATGAAAATAAGACCAGAGAGAATAAGTGTAATTTTCCTTTAACATTACAGAAGTTACATGTTGGCGTGCTGTGTGAGTTTTGTTTTGTGAGAGGAAAGTCAGTGGAATGGTGTTTTCGTGTGTCTCTTTGTGCTGGTTCCTGCCTCTCTCCACAGTGTTTTATTAGACCCGACGTACCTCTGGTTCACGTTTCAACTATGTTTTTTTCCATCTTCAGTTTCAGCCTCATTCTTTCTCCTTTTCTCTTTTATTTCCTGTCTTTTATTTGGATTTGTCTGTGCACTTAAAAACTTTACAGAATGTGGGAACAAAGTAGTGAGTCTACGTGTGTCTCCTGTGGAGAAAGACACATGCTGCCTGTGCTGTTCGGCCCTCTGCATCCAACTTTCTTTTCCTCTTTCTTTCTCTCTTCCCCACCCCCCCCCATCAGTATTCTCATTTAGTATTTCTACCTCGTGAGGTTTTTGGATGCCATGACCCAGATTTCTTTCTGTCTGCTGTCAAAGAAAGAAAGCAAAGCTTAAAAAGGGGGCCAGGACAGAGGGAGACTCGGAGTCAAATCACCGAATAAAATCAATGAACTGAATAATTAAAAAAAAAAAAAAGTAAATAAACTCTGAGTGGAGGAGAAAGAGGGTGAGGGATACAATGAGAGGGTCAGACAGAAATAGAACAGGGTTGTTTGGGATGGCTGGACAGTGGGTACCAGTGTGGACAGCCTCCAGTATCTGTGCTCGCTGTGTTGTCACACCCCTCAAATTTAACTAGGTTGCCCGGGGTAACGGGAGGGGGGACGAAGGGATGAAAGGCATCCAACTGCCCCCAGAAGCCTCCGCTGTCTGACCGTCTCCCTCTACAATCGAGGAACATTACGTGAGTGCAGTTAGTTCATGATCAGATCACACTAAACAGTCGATATTAGCCTGATAATGGCAAAAAATCAAAAATTAGCGCGTTGGCAATTTTAGGCTCTTGTTAGGGGTTCTCAAGCAATAATGATCAAATCCTCTGACACCCAATATTACCATCTTTAAGAGGGTGTATGGACTCAGTCTTAAAGCTAGATCATATGGTATCAGATCAGATGGTTTCATATGAAACTAAAAAGCCTAAGGAATCCATTGGTATCAAACATGTCATGTTAGCGTGTTGACAAGAAGGCTAAATAACCAAATTTAGGCAAAAAACTGGGAAAACTGGCATGGCGATTTTTAGAGGGGTCCCTTGACCTCTGACCATAAAGACATTTCCACCATAACTTGATGCAGAAAGGGCAGAAATTGGTGGATAAAAATTTACCAAAATGCAAGAATTTAAGTGTTTTACTCTCAAAATTCCTGGGGAACAACCCCCGATATTATATTTTTCAATATCTTACAAGTAGAAATATAAACAATTCAAAAATTTCTGTTTTTATTCAACAAAAGAACAACAAATGTTACATGCCGTCTAAACACAAGCAGCCCACAAGAACATTGTCCAATTAGTCTAAAACTATTTTAAATTTTTATTTAAAACAGGAAAAGTCTGATCAAAAATAAGTAAGACATTTATTTTTTATTTAAATCCATTTATTTATTTATTCTACTTTATTTTATTTTATTTTAATTCTTTGGATTTTTTAAGTATGTGTCCTCCCTTTTTCTCTGAATTCAATTGAAATTACAGTTAAAAATGAAGTTTTGTTTTGTTTTTTGTGTTTTCTCTCTCCCCCTTGTATTAACTTGTGAAATTTTGTGTAAAAACAAAGAGACAGCTGTAAAATGAAAATACAGTGGTAAAGAATGTGATGATGATTGTATAAGTTACTGAAACTGCAATAAAAACTAAGTTAAAAAAAAATAAATAAGTAAGGCTACGAATATGACCTTCAGTATCATTTGATGCCAGCTTTCGGTACTTGTCGGTTTTCAATATTCTTTCCTACAGACGCATCTCGGTGATTTTATCTGTGGTTAGATGCTCAGATATGCCTTTTTCCGCTAGGGCTCAGTAGAGTTAGGTTCCATTCTCTCAGAGGATTGCCTTTCATATCTTTAAACAGATTTTGGGGACAGAGAAATTGAATTTTAGTTTAGATGCTTTAAAGAGTTGACCTTAGTTCAGTTTTGGGGAACAATGTCGTTAAAACCAGTCTGAAAACATGAGTTTCAATCTTCTTCCAAGTGAATTACTACAGTGCATGTGTTTGTTGTGTTGAGAACTCACTAGTTATTGAAGCATGGCCACATGTCACATAATTATTCAGACAATTTGTAGTCTTGACAATAATTTATTCCACTTTCAAAAAGGTAATCCAACTTTGTTTTCTTGTGTAATATTTTAAGTTAGTTGCACCATTTTGAAGTCTATAGCTATATGCTTGATACATTGACCTCATTGTGACCAGGTCCCTCCTCGTGTTGCAGGAGCGACTCAGCTGAGAGGCTGCAGGACCAGCTACAGTCTCAGCTGATGCTCATATTTATTAGGTGTCTCTTTATGTAACCAAGAAAGAAAATCAAATGCAGTTAGGTACAGTTACAGTAAGTGCAGCATGATCTGTTCATTTCTTTAGATTTCCTGCCTAAAAAGTCATCCAGTGTTACAAGCTGGCCAGTCACCAAACTACCCCCCAAGAATAATAACTTGGTTTGTAAAGAGGCTGTGTAAACTAGGGCTTGTGTCACAAATTTAGGATTACTAAATTTAGGGGGACCAGATTTAGTTTTACAAAATTATCAGGACAATTTACGAAACCCCCTCAGACTCTGAATCAAGTCATGTGAAGTAAAAATAGCTCCTCTGGGTTTCACTCGGCGCGTTTTTCCAGCTAATTTAATAATCCTGCCTTGTGAGACGGGCCTCCGGCGTGATTCAGATCAAAGAAAACAAACTGCAAGCGTGAGTGTGTCCTTATTCTGCTGTCAGCTGCTCTGGAGCGTTGCGCTCACTGAGGTTTACCATGATAATTACCAGATGTGTTCCTGAAACAGCTAATTTGTCTAACAAAGTCTTATACGAGGCTTCTGGATTATACCTCATCTCGCTCTGACCTCTACTGAGAATCCACCTTCTTTTGCTCCGTTTTTTTTTTTTTTTACCTTGAACAGCTAATTGTGTCAGACAGGACTGATGAAATCTCACAGTCGTCTTACTTTTCTCATTACTGAACAGAGGCGAGTATTCAGGCCGAGCCCAGCCAGTGTCAGCTGTCAGCGGCTCTGTCTCCACGCTGCCAGCCCCGGCCCTCCTCCTCCAGACTCCCTGGCTGTGTGTGTATGCTATGATGTCATGCTGCAGCGGGGGTGTGTTCGGGGGGTGTGTTTAGGGGTGTGTGTGTGGTGGAAGGCGCGGGGGCAGGATAACAATGATGGCTGAACCCTTGACCTTCTGGTCGTGACCTTCCAGCGCGGAGTCACCAGCCGGGTGAAACCTCTTTGCGGCAGCGGGGGGGGCAGACCCCCTCACGTGGCGGCTAGCCTGCTGTTAGCATTAGCATGGGCTAAAGACCCGGGGTCTCGAACTCGAGGCCGAGAGGTCAGGGGAAGACCCTGAGCCGACACCTCCTTTTCTGAGCACTCACATACCTGCATACAAAGCCCAATCAAGCGATGCATTTCTGCACAAAAATAACAAAAGAGAAGAAGAGAAAAACACAGGTAACCCGATGCACATTCACACACTTCAGCTCATACACTCATTCAAACACAAATACAAGAATTGCATGCACGCACACACAATCCCATCCAGGTAGAGTTACCTCTAACATAAACATCTACACCCAAAGAAAGCAACACACCCTCTTGGGGACACATTCCCGTATCCTGAGCCCTGCCGCTGATAAGCGTCTTGTGTGACCGGGGACACATGGGCCGAGTTTGGGCTAATTCAGCACCTGGGAACCCCTCCGCTCTCGTCCTCCACCCCTGTCTAACTCCCTCTTTGGGAACAAACCCAGCCTTGTGCAACTCCCAACAATGTCAGTGACACTCTACACTGCCCCATTGCCACTAATTGTTAGCTCACAATGCTTCCTGGTATTGTGTTCAACAATGCCCACTCTGAATAGAGAGTCTAACCTACTTGTATTGTCGCTAATTGGTTTCTTGAGAGGAGTAGAAAATGGGGAGAGAATGGGAGAGAGGAGATGTTGGTAATGGACTGCAGTTTCATTGGAGTCGCCAGTAAATAGAGTTCACAAAGGGCTTTGTGGGGTCGAGGGCCGAGGGTCGGAGGTGAAGAAGAAGAGGTGCACCTGCACTCTCCACAGGCTGACAATGAGCTTATTCAGCTGCTCTGCCCAGCAAAAACCATGGAGGACGGAGGCAGTGGCTGTCCCACAGCCCCGGAGAGACGACCAGTCACACACACACACACACACACACACACACACACAAACACACACACACGTTAAACAGTGAGAGGCAGAAATAAAGGAGAGACAGAGGGTGGGAGGGGGTGAAAAAGACTGTATCTTTACATCTTAAAGAGAAGTGACTATTAATGTATTGTTCTGTGCAATAAATGTTTACATTCCTTTGTAAAGCCAACAATCACACTAAACTAATGACAGACAGGGAAGGGAAGAGAAGTGTAATAAACAGTAAAGAAGAAAAGAAATATAGAAGGGGAGATGGAAGAAATTGGAAAAAATGGAAAATGGAAGAAGAAATGACTGGAAAAGACAGAAGTTTATGGGAAGAAGAGTTGAAGAAAAAGGGACGGAAGGGGAAGAAGACAGATACAAAAAATAAGAGAAGAAAAAGTATAAGGGAAGAAAATGGGAGGGAAAAAAAGAAAAATTGAAGAAAATGTGCAGAAAAGTGGAAGAAAACCCGGGAAGAGAGAAGAGTGGACGATAATGTGAATAAGAAGAGTTGAAGAGAAGAGAAGAAAAGAGAGGGGAAAAGAAGAGAGGGGAAAAAAGAATAAGTGAGTGGGAGTATGTGTATATATATATTAGAGAGAGAAATATGACCTGTTTAACTACCTAACACTAGCAGCTTAGCAGCTTAATTACATATTAATAGAACTACTAATGCCAGTTTTTTTTTAATCATAGCAAATATTTAAATAGAAATACAAAAATATGTTTCCTAATCATTTTTTAATTGTGTGTTTTTATGCAAATAACCACTATAAATGACAATAACACAGTAAAAGGATAACAATTAGAGTTTTTGATGGTTGGAATGTAGAAAAACATCGAAGTGAAAGCAGAGTTTTTTTAAATGTGAACTTGCATTCAAAATATTTTGTCCCTAAAATCTATGAATAATCGTGATGATGATCGCGATCTCAATATTGATCAAAATAATCAGGATTATCATTTTGGCCATAATCGTACAGCCCTACTATGACTTGCCCCAAACTGGGCCTATCTGTAAAGGGGAGACTCGTGGGTACCCATAGAACCCATTTTCACTCACATATCTTGAGATCAGAGGTCAGGCGTTATTATCGGTTAACTTTGAGAGTTGAAGGGTTGAAGTTTTGTTAAGTTCTGCAGTGTGTATTGGTCAGCCGGTCTTGTTTGTTATAGTACTGGAGAGCTGGTGCTCTAATGTTAGACTGTAGGTGATGGGGTACAAAGTGTTCACGACATAGTTCACTGTTGCCTCGCAAAGCTAATAACTAACTCATTAAATCCAACATTTTTGCATTAACTTATACTGTCTAATGCGACATCATAAAACATAAATAGCGCAATTCTTCTGTGAATCAATTTTTTCCACGCACCCCTATTGCTCAGTCTCTGCTGGCACCATCGAAGATTCTTCTTCTTTGGGCTTGGGGAGTATATAACATGTTTCAAGTCATGACACTCACGTCCAAGTAAAGCCACGAGTGATTAAGTCTTCTTTTTTATTGTCAAGTCATCAAATTTGTGACTTGAGTCAGATGCAGAAGGCTTTTGCCAGTAGCTAAAAAGACAAGCTGATAAACCTCACCACAGCACAGCTCCACACCTTATAAGGACACAGAGCTCAAAAACCTGGAGTTTTCAATGCATTTAAGAAGGATCCTTTGTTGATAGGAAGAAGTGAACTGTTCTCTATTAATGAGCTTATTTGGTATTTTAAGCCTAATGTTTGATTAATAACAGGGCAATATGTATTATGTACTAATTCCCTGCTGGTTCATGTTGCTAATCTCTAGCTCTGCCACTAATTTTCTCTCGTGTTTACTTAGTCCATTTTTGGTATCTCCTCTTATTCCCCCGGTTTAGTTTTTCGTCTCGCTCTAAGGAATCTGCACTAACTTTGAAAAATAACAGATAACTCTCACGCTGTCCTTTTCCTTAAATTTCACACAGATACACACACACACACACACACACACACACACACACACACACACACACACACACACATCTGTAAACATGCATTCAGAGAACACATACACACACTTGGACTCACTCCTGCGTTATATAAAGGCCATGTTTTTGTTTCCGTTGTACATGTAGCAGGGTAAATGCAGCCGCTGCTGACAGGGGAGTCCAGGCGCTGGGGACACTCCCAGAATGTAAAGCCTGCAGTATTGAATGGTTACACTCACTGGTTGGAAAGGGTATATGTGTGACAGTGTGTGTAATATATCTATATCCGCGTGTGTGTTTGTCAGGTTGTCTGCGTGCATGCATACATGTGTGCTATGTAAACTGAAACACATTCACATTGGGAAAGTAACTATGATCTCGGCATCAATTTGGTATGTGCATGAAAACTGATCTGTACTTCTGGATCAGGGTGTTGCGGAGGCTACAGGAGCTGACATGCACCTCCTCAAATATATAACTACATGTCGGGGCAATGAAGATACTACATAGACACCACAAACACTTTTATACATGAGCTTGAGCTTCTTGTTTTCTCCTACATGTTTCCAATTGAGGTATAGATTATTAATAGTGAAAACATGCAAGTTGAGGTTCTCTTTTTTTGTTTTAGTAACACTGGATAGATGTAGGGATGCCCCGATTGATCGGCCACCGATCGCTATCGGACGATACTCAGTAAAAATATGCGATCAGGTGATCGGCATTAAAGGAACACTGTGTTACATTTCAGGGGATCTATTAGCAGAATTTGAATATAATATTCATAACTATGTTTGCATTAGTGTATAATCACCTGAAACTAAGAATCGTTGTGTTTTCGTTAGCTTAGAATGAGCCCTTCATATCTACATAGGGAGCGGGTCCATTTCAGGTGTTGTTACACACGACATCTATTGCACGTCTGTCCGTCCTGGAAGAGGGATTCCCTCCTCAGTTGCACTTCCTGAGGTTTCTTCCATTTGTTCCCTGTTAAAAGATTTTTTGGGGGGAGTTTTTCCTCATCCAATGAGAGGGCCGTACTGTAAAGAACAGAGGGTGTCATATCTTGTACAGATTGTTAAGCCCCCTGAAGCAAATCTGTGATATTGGGCTATACAAATAAAATTGATTTGACTTCACAGAGTCCACAGTGTTGCACTGGCATGTTTCTACAGTAGCCCAGAACGGAAAAACCAAACACTGGCTCTAGAGAGAGCCTTACATGTTTTTATGTTACCTGAAGGCCACCGTAGTTCTGCAGTAACGTGAGCCGCAGAAAAACTGTGGTACCGCCAGCCATCGTCTGACTTCTGTTGCTCCTAGAGTAGTATTACGGTAAGGATGGCCTCTGAGCGAGGCAAATGTTATCGCAGTGTTGAAAAGAGAGGAGTGAGCAGAGGGGTACGCTGTACCTTTAATGCTTTCTAGTCGCTGATCGCAGCTGGAGGGAGGTGGACAAACTAGTACTACTACTGTGATTATTAAACACTCTCAAGCATGCGGCTGAGAGCAACAACCTGCGTTTGTGTAGTGTAGTCCTGCCTCCCACCTCGTTCACTGGCCAGGAGCTGCACATGATGTTGCTCAGGCACGCGACACGCTACAAAAACAAAACAAAACATGTCGGTGGTGTAGAATTTATACACAAGTTTGTGTCCCGATTCAGGGGCTAGAGCCTTCGAAGGTTGCGGCAGCTGCATTGGGACACAGCTAAAGTGTGTGAGACAGATAATCGGCAGGTGGAGAGCTAGTAACGTTAGCTGTTGGCAGCCGGTGGGCAGCATACTCCTAATTAAAGGCCACTTCAAGCCTGATTAAAATACAACACAGCTTTACGTCTTTTTTTTTGGAGTGAAATCGGAAATGAGCACGGAACGATATTGAGCGGAGTGGCCTGGAGCGGGGGAGTGGACGGAACGAACAGCTCCGCTCCACTCACATGCCCTGGTCTGAACGTCGCCTTGTACCGCTACAAACAGAACTTAGGGCAACACATACCAGCAGCATATGATGCACATCAAAACACCCACACCAATTATTTTCTATGGAAGCCCATACACCAGCAGATTCACAGTTTACTTCAATTTGTAGGGATACACTGTCCTCTTTCCCAGCATTAACGTGCTTTAGTTCTCCAGAAAAGCAGCAATTTTAGCACATGTGCTCTCTGGGTTGGTGCATCCTGGCTATGAGTTGAGTATGAGTATGAGTGTCAGCAGTCCGTTACACAGACAATGTGTGTCGTGGATAAACTGCAAGACTTTGACAAGTGACACCGTGATTCATGAGCCATTTCTTACCATCATATGCCTACCAACAATTCCTTTTAAACTTGAATGTATTCTTCTCTTAATCAAGTAGATATAGTTTCTTAAAGGACCAGGGGATTAGGGGCATCTACTTGCAGAAATGGAATATAATATTAATAAGTATGTTTTCTTTAGTGTGTAATCACCTGAAAATAAGAATCGTTGTGTTTTCCTTAACTTAGAATGAGCCTTTTATATCTACATTGAGAGCGGGTCCTCTCCATGGCGTCCACCATGTTTCTACAGTAGCCCAGAAAGGACAAACCAAACACTGTTAAGTTTTCCTGCTTGGGCCGTAGTCGATAACGTTATAACTCATTAAAGCTCATATGAGTGGAAAGAGTCATACAAATAGCTTTAGAAGGCACTGAAAAACTACCTACATTGTCCTTTAGATTCAAGGACATCTTGGACATTTATTGCTAGACTGAACATAACTCAATTCCTACACATCCACATGGCAGAGAAGCGTAAATCTGGCTTTCAACCTGGCTCTTCCAATTGTCCACAACCCCCACCAAAAGATGTTGCGAAGCACAAGCACTGGACCCACATAGAGATACAGTAGAGGGAATAAATGCAGCAATAGTCGTCGAGCCAGGAGGGAGCAGAAAAAAAAAGACAGATTGAAAAGAAGGGGGATGGGGGAAGGGAGTGCAGAGAGCAATACAGGGGAATGGGTGAGGGGTATGTTATGAGGTTGTAAGAGAGCCAGTGCATGAGATAGTGAAAAAGTGAGGGAGTGGAAAAGAGAGAGAGAGTGAGGGAGAGAGGGCGGGAGAGAGAGAGCGAGAGGGCGGGAGAGAGAGAGAGAGAGAGAGAGAGAGATAGGTGTTGGTGCTTTTTAAATAGCCTACGTGGAACACCAAATCCCTTCAGCAGCACAAATCAGCTGACTGACTGCCACTTGCCAAGGAGTAGGTGGGGGTGGTGGGGAGAGCAGGGCTTATAACTCTCTCCACTGACACATTCACCGTGCAGAGACGAGACAGAGCTTTACCCATGTTGGCCCTGGAGAACTCTATCCTGTCTAAACATAGACCTCCTGGTGCACTGGGGGAAGACGAGGGAGACCGGCACATAAAGACAGAAAGAGAGCGGGAAAGAAAACTGTCTTTCTCTGTCATTATTCATACGTTCGCTTGACTTTGTAATCAGGCTATGACAATGCGTTTCACAGCTTTATTCCACTCTTGATAGCTTATTACTCAGTTTTCTTCTTAAAGGTCTTCCCATGAACTGAAAAATCTCCATCTTATCAAGTAATTTTTTGTCTATTTTCAAACTAAAATCTGTGCTTCAAGTAGGGCTATCAAACTTATCTAACAGAATACCTTTTGGGTACTAACCAAAATGTGTCTCTAACTGAGTATAGAAAACTGTCAAGTCAACCCGGTCTTAGGGGGAGGCGTATAAATAGCAAGGCATTACAACAACATTCTGTGTGTCATGAGGAAGCATTTTAGGCTTTTTGTGTCATTTGTATGCCATGCAACAAAACTACAGTAATGTCCACAGTTACGTTTAGGCAACAAAACCACTTACTTAGGATTAGGAAACACATCATGATTGTGTTTAAAATAAGTATATAAACTAAGCAAAATACGTAAGGTAACAACGTAACGTAAGTATGAAAAACACATCACAAACGTCACTAAAAACGTGACAGATGTCAATAACGTAACTTTCAAAACAAAACACCAGTCTCCTGGTTGAAAGTTGTGTGTTTTCTGGACCCACCCACCTCTCCACCCACCCACTATAAGCGGTCTTTCTGGCTTTTTATTCTACGTCACTAGCTCTGACCGTAGCATATTTACATGGATGCATTTACTTTGCAGTCAGTACAGACTACATGTTGGTGTATAAATGACACACAAAAAGCAAGAAAGGCGTTCATATTGCTCGCTTAATGCCTGGTCAAGTATGAAAAAGTTTGTATTGAATGGGTCAGATTCATAGTTTAGGTATAATTACAGAAACATTTCAAATGATATCCAGTCCAAGTTTTAATAAAACGCAACCTTTAGAACTCATTAGTCGGCATAAATTGGTTGATAAGATGCCTATTGTTTTTTGCTAAGAGAAGGTCCTACTCTGCAAAAAAAAAAAGGCAATTCACTCATACATACATCCTTTTTCAGTCAGTTATCCGGGGTCTGGGTTGCGGTGGCAGCCAGCGCAAGGCCAAAAAAGAACTGTTCATCCCACCACGTCCGAAGGCAAAAGTGCTTCTAACAGCCACACTCGAAAGAGGGTTGCAAAGTCTGCCATCATAGAGAGGGGCGTAATGCAATAATGTTTAAATATGGGGATGACGGTGCTCATTTTCAGACAGTCTCTCTTGGAAGGAGGCCACCAGGGCATTATTGCTTGAAATGAGCGTGATTGTCACAGCCCCCTGAAATTCATAGTCAACGAGGTGTCGGGGGAGGGGGTTTCAGACGCTGCTCCACCATCCAACATGTGCTTTTGTTGGAATATACTGACGACTATAAGTAGATAACCCAGATGTCCTTTTCAACAGCCATGTTCTCAAGATCATCTTGGAGCAGCCCATTCGCCTGTAAAGGCATATGAATGACACGATAATGTGCAAGGTATTTAGAGTGCTATAAGAATGTCTTTCTTGCTTTTGGCATGTCATTTATACACCATGTAGTCTGTACTGACTGCGATGTAAAAGCATCCACGTAAAAATGCCACAGTTAGAGTTAGTGACAGAGAATAAAAAGCAAGAAAGACTGCTTATAGCAGGCGGGAACACCAGACTTTCAACCAGGAGACCGGTGTTCGAGACCGGTGTTTTGTTTTGTAAGTTACGTTAGTGAAGTTTGTCACGTGTTTTCCATATTCATGTTACGTTGTTTCGATACGTATTTTACTTATTTTTAGTTTTTCCTAAATCTGAGTAAGTGGTTTTGTTGCCTAAACCTAACCGCGAAAAGTTACCGTATATTTCAGAAGCAGTTCCAGCAATCCTGACCGTACAAAGACTCGGGAGGAGGAGGTTTAAGATGCTGTTTGATGATCTGACAAGGACTTGAAACATACCTTAACCAGCCTTTATTAGATACCCTCAACTGTCTCCCTTTGACTCAAAGGAGCTGCAGCTTTACTCTAACTTTTATCTTGAATCTCTGAAGTTTTATCGCCTACATCAAGTGTGTTTTAGTAGTAATTTTATGATAGTTCAAAATTGCTTATATCATTGGTAGATTTGTTTGTTTGATCCAAGCAATTACTTTGAAGAACATGATATTTTTTGCAGCGTGCCTATTTCCTGGACTGCAATCATAGGCCGTGGCGATAATTGGGTGTCAAATGTCTCCTGTGAAGGTTTAGAAGAAAAATTATTATGAAATACTCTTGAGGCATTGGAGATGGGTGAGAAAGGGAACGCTGGAAAGAGAGGAAGCGGAGACAAAAGGGCTATATATATTTTTTCTTTTTCTCTCACTCTCCCTCTCTCCTGAAGTCCAGCCAGTTTCCTGCTTTCCCAGAATAATGCACAGTTTATGAGGCAGGCAGAGGGCCATGCTTTATAAATGGCACTGTCGTTTAGACGTCGTTCATGCTCGTTCTCTCACTCTCTCTCCCGCTCTGTCGCCCTCCTCCACTCTCCATGGCAGCTCATGGCATTCGTGTGCATGCCTGTATCGGCCTGTCTACAGTGGATATGAGGAGGCAGGAAGGTATTGTGTCAAAGTGGAACCGGCATTCAGTCATCGTGGACCTTTTACATTTGGGGCTCTTTTGCATTCCTACCATATTAACCTCCCTCTTACCCCCACTTCTTCACATGGTTGAACTGTCACACTCTCCTCCTCATCCCCCCACTCATCTTGGCGTGAAAGGTGACCAGCAAATTGTCACCCTCTACTGCTGAAATGTTCCCCTTGAAACACTTCTCCGAATACGAAGGTTATCCCGCGGAGATGGCAAATCTTCAGACGATCTGTCTTTCTCCGAACCGTTGCCTCAGTTCCTATACTCCGCCGTCACTCAGTTCTCACCCTTTCCCTTCTTTTCTTAACTGTCTCGTCTTTGTTCGGTGACTAACATGTTGGAGGATGAGGGTGGAAAAAATGCTTAACCGCCCTTAATGAGTATCAGAGACGGGTGTGTCACATGTTTGTGATTCATATCCTCTGTTATCTCAAAGGCTCTCTTCAACATCACACGAATCCCAAACACGATGAATAGAAATGTAAGGAGGGTGGTCCGAGGTTTGGCCAGGACCTTTGCTTCCAGTTGGGAGAACTGAGCAGACAATGATTCAGCTTGACAAAACTGATCCAGCAAGGATGTGAATAGGATAATGCACTTTAACTCTACTAATCTAAAACATGTCATACTCAAATGTACATCCCAAAGGACTAGTGAGTTATTATAAATCATGTAGGCTATACTTAACATCATCACACCTAATCACTCTGCAAATTAAAAACTTTGCTGCTGTTTTTTTTTTTTAAAGGTCCAGAGTGTAGGATCTGGCGGTATCTAGCGGTGAGGTGAGGAAATGGAAAGCAACTGAAGCCTCTCCTGTGTGCTAAGTGTGTTGGAGAGCTATGGTGGATGGCGCGAAAATGCGAATTCTTTCCCTTTCTAGAGCCATTTGGAGCAGAGCCAGTGAGTAGAGTGTGTGTAGGTGGGAAGTGAGTGGTGAAGCAAGAGAGAGCGAGAGGTAACGTTATCGACTCCGGTCCAAGCAGGAACAGTTAACAGAATTTGGTTTGTCCGTTCTGGGGTACTGTTGAAAAATGGTGGTGCAACATGGCGGACTGCGTGAAGAGAACCTGCTCCCTATGTAGATATAAACAGCTCATTTTAAGGTAACGAAAACACAATCATTCTTATTATCAGGTGATTATACACTAAAGAAAACGTACTTATTAAAATGATATACTATTTCTGCTAATAGATCCCCCGAAATTGATACACAAGGTCTTTTAATTGATAATTCATTTGGTGGTTTCCATTCATTTCAATATGGTATAACATCATTAAGCAGACTCTTGAAACTTGCTTTAGTTGTATAATCCATCACAATGAACATCAAGTCTACATTTTAGAATGACGACATAACTGCAGACTTCTCAAATAACCCTCTACTTAAACTGTATTACCATGAAACAATAAAGTCAATTTAACAAAGAGTGACTATGTTAAAAGTCTACCAATGCTACCAACGTTTTTTGCTATTTTTAATATAACTCTACTCTTTTCATGAATTTTCTAGAATCACTCAGAAAATGTATTTTAAAAAAGGTGATTTGCAATGGAAACACATTAAATTAAGCTAACTGCAATGGCAGATTGTTGCTTTTTTCACTCGTTTTAAGAAAACATGTCTTTTAGGGCTGAGTAATACAATAATAACTTGGTAAAATGGAGTCCGCTAATTGATATTTATACTGTGCCATACAAAGAATGTAAAGTATTCATAATTTACAGTTGAAGAGCTAAGACCCTAGCCACTGTTCAAACAGCTTCTGCAAACGTGTTTCTGGGGTTTGCTCTCCAAATTCTAAGCGTGCATTAAGTTTTACCAGCACAGCTGTGCACATATGATACATCATATTAGTGTTTCTCACTTATATCCTTGTGCTTAATTTCACCTCTTATTATGTGTTTGCAATCATCAAGACATAAGGACTAGGGAGATTGACAAACCCATTCTCAACTTGACTGGCATCAGTTTGTCAAAATGGTGATGTTTCAGGAATCAGTGAGCTTCAAAAGCAGTCTGTTGAATGGCATCTGAAAACCCCTCCCCTCACACTTTTCTGATGTCAGAATAGGAGGGAGGCTGCTTCCAACAATTTGTGTAAATTTCTGTGTAAAGACAATCCGACAAGTACGGTCACTTTATACAGTGATTGGCCAGATGTGTGGAAGTGTGAAAGTAGGCAAGGTCGGAATTCTCTCGAGCTTTCCTTTCATTCTTCACACAAGTACTTCCATCACTTTTTGTCACAAGTGCAACACCACAAATGCCTTTGAGGCATAGGCTGTATATAAAGATGGACAACGTGACAGCTCCCCAAAACTGAAGCCAAAACGTCTCAATCTCACCCTGGTGGCTGGCTGCAGTACAGGTCATAAACCCCTCCATATTAGTAGATGGGACATGGGGCAAACTAAAAAGTCAAAGTACACGTCAAATACATTTTTTCCCAAAGATGTTTTTTGTCATTTTAGATAGTTCTCATCATACTGATGTATGTTCAAGTGTTAATCTTTCTGATAACTTTGGTTTTAATTAGTTATTTGATGCTATAAAAAGGAGTTGAGACGTCATGATTGACAGCTGTGATTGGCAGCTGCTCTGAGTGAAGTAGTTGCGGAACCAGAGGCTCGGGAATTGTACGAGAGAGGAGATGTAACTTTAACTTTCTATAACCGTCACATGTCTGTGTAATAGAACATGTGTCAATTTGATAATAAATGTAGTTATAGAGACATTATGGTTAGTTGCTGTGTCTTTCTAGCCAAACAGCTGCCGGGGTGCTAACGTAGCAGCTAGGTGACTCACGCTAGCAAGCTGTGACCGTGCTTGGCGCAGACTCTGGCTACAAATGATGTAAAAATCTGAAGATGGCTCCTGTACCCGGGATATTTTGGCTTCGCTTATACAGCGGGAGGAAGTGGAGACACGTCGTCCATCTATAGATAGAGTCTATGCTTTGAGTAGAGACTGTTCGACAGTGTTTGAATGCATTTGCACTATCACTGCACATGATAATTATTCCCTTTGGAACAATTATCATGTCTCGTCCCCACCTTCGAGTGTGGCAATTCAGAACAGGTATAAACACTTTTGCCATCAGACGTGGTTGGACGACACTTACGAACGCACAATCATATTGCATACGAACTAGTTCTTCTGAAACATAACTCGACCTTTAACCTTGGGCTCTTGGGAAATGGTGTTCTTTAAAGGCCACTAAAAACGTATCTTTCAAAATATTTACCATTCATCTTTAGTGTGAACCACGAAGTTTCACTTTAACCGTGGCTCTGTATTAGCAGTTAAAGAGTTTAAACACGCTGGTGTGGTCCTTTAGGGTATGAAAAACGCTACAAACAACAGTCCAGGCATTCTCTCACCGAAAAACCCTCAAAAGCATGCAGGCATGCAGCGCACTCATGTAACGAATGAGAGGAATGCGTGCACACTCATCTGAACACACACACACACACACACTCCAAAATCAAAGCAGGCATGCATCACCCATACAGTGACTGAGTGGAATGACATGTGAGGTAAGGGCCGCAGTGTCCTGTGGTCCTGCTGCGGAACATAATAAAATGCGCTTTGATTACATTCCTCTGTGACCCATCGTGTCCCACTTTCCATTCTCCTCGCCGCCAACGAGTGTTTTATGCACAGCCCCTCTGTTTTCATGATGCAGGCCAGCGATCTGGAGCCGGTGGGGGTGACTCACCCATGATGCATCCTTTTGATGTCCTGAGCTCGAGACCTCCCAACATTTTATGTCCCACCTGCCACTTAGGTTAGAGGTGGGGGTGGTGGAGCCGGAGAGAGGAGGGGACGGGGGGTATTAAAATAAAGACATGCAAAGAAGGCTGCAGGATTAGCGGGGATGTGGACTAACTGCGCGAGTGGCTAACTTGTGTTTAATGATCTGCGTATTATTGCATGTATATGCTCAGGCGAGAGGGGGGGTTAACCCTTTAATGGCCACACAGTCCAGGTAGGGGCCTGCGCCTGATGTAAGAGCGCTGAGGAGTTGCATCATACTATCAGATTGTCCTCGCACTGGGAGAGCTGGAGCCACAAACTGGGAGATGCATGGAGAGCCCTTCCCTTTGTATCAGTACAAAGCTGGTACAATGCAACTATGGTTTTATTTTTTGTGGAAATGGTGTGTTTTAATACGTTTTAAATGCATTAATCTACTTATTATATTTCCTTACTCTTTTTTTTTTAAGTGTGGTTCTGTTTGTTTTAGTTTGTGAAATATAATCATGCTGCCATTTTAGCCAGAGAGATTTCAAGAGACCACCATAGTTAAATTTACGATTACATAAATTAATGCTACTGTGTTTTAGAAATTTGAAACTACATTTTCTACCCTTGTAGGCAGCCATTGTTTTCCATTAATTTCATGCATTTATGTTTATTTCCTCCTTTATTTTATTTTCTTCTTAATAGTATCTGTATTGGCAGGACTCTGCTTAAAAGGGATCTACATTTTAAGAGACCTTCCAGTTTAAATTTATGGTTTAATAAATAAATACATATATGTTTTACAAATTCAAATGCAACTTTCCAACCATTCCAGGCAGCCATAGGTTTTTATTTGATTCTTTTTTTTCCTCTTTCATTGTTCTTCCTTTTCTTCCTCTTCTTCATTTGCAGTTAGTGTTGGTTCTTGGACCATTAAATTTATGGTCAAATAAATAAATGCAGAACTTGAATTTCCTTTTTCCTACAATTCGGGTTGCCATTGATTTCCATTCTATTCTTTTCTGAACTTTTCCTCTTTTTTTGCTTCCTCATCTTTATTTTGTCTCTGTATCACTTCATGTCAAGTGATTTACATCTAACAGACTATCTTGATGAAAATGTATGGTCAAATAAAAGAAATTTGAATATACATTTTTCTGTCATTCCTGTCTGCCATTAATTCTTCTTTAAATATTTGTTTCCTCTTTTCTTCTCCCTCTTCTTCATTTAGTGTCTGTATTGGTTCATGTAACATCACTCTGGTGGTGGACTGTCAAGAAAGAGATCTGGTGGATCTCATATGACCATCCTGGTTAAATAAAGGGAAAAAAGATCAAATTAACAAATAAATGCAACACCTAATATTAAGCTAGATAATCTAAGACGCATGGTGACAGTTGAAACATTAGTCCATCCTCTGCGTTGCACTGTGGGGGACGGAACAGAGGAGTAAAATAAGCCTGGCTGTTTGTTCAATCAAGCTAACAGATGATTTGACCATAATTCATTTCTTTTTAACCCTTTGACTGCACAGCTCAGGAGGCAGGGCTTCAGCCCAGCTGCAGAGCAAGCCATTGGTTGTGGCGCGATGATTGACAGACTGCACGGCTGAGCTGTGATTGGCTGCTGAAACCTCCTGATCTGTCTCCACCAGTCCTCGCCAGTCAGGTGACTGTGACACGCTGCAAAATCAATGTTATCAATCTGTCCTCACAATCAGCAACACCACCGCTAATGGGCAGTTGAAATGTGTCAATGCAATAAATTGTTCCTCTTTCTCTCCTATAATTCCTCTCGCTTATTTGTGGTTTATTGCAGATTAGATTTATCATAAGGCAGTTTGAGGATCGAATGCCACATGAGCTGTTTGCGTACTCTTGGCGTCATAAACACTGAATCATTATTGGACAGATAGGATCATTACAAAGCAATGCTGAGGCATAAACTGCAGGTTTGTGATGTCTCAGGTTTCAATCTGGCTCACAAACGCCATTATATGACGTCCTTTCTCCTCTCTCTCGTCTTTTTTGTCAGCAAAATTAAGCCCAATAAAGCGAAAGTACCTTGTAAATTATATTGTTTCGACACACCTTGACGGGAAATGAACACAATGACTTCTCCACCTGTTTGGGGGGGTATATTAATTTGTGTCCGTGTGCGTCTGGGTGACGTGAAACGTCTTTAATTACACCCTGATTCTGCCGAATTTGTGGTTTCTTGCACAACATAGATGATGTTTTATCACATTCAGACATCTGTGTTAGTCAGACCTGATGTATTGTTTATCCCCTTCTGCACTGACTCGCACGCACGCAGGCAGGCACGCACGCACGCACGCACACACACACACACACACACATACACACGCACACACACACACACACACACGCACACACGCGCACACACAAAGGGCACCTATATGTCGGGGGGGAACCTGTCACCTCAGTTCTCTAATAACATGATCAAATAATAAAACTCAAACTATATGCAGGTATGTACTGATAATGAGTAATATTTGAGTCATGTCAGGGTTTTCCAATTACAGGTATTTTCATATTAGGTGGGGCTGTCAAAGTTGAAGCGTTAATGCAAATTTGTTTTAACGCCACTAATTTCTTTAACACAATAATGCAACTTATGATTTTCAGTTGTAAAGCTAGAGTAAAGATACTGGTATCATATGAAACTATAAAAACCTAAGGAATCCATTGGTACCAACCATGTCATACTAGCTTGTCGAGAAGGAGGCTAAATAACGCTCCAAACTTACACTAAATTTTGGCGAGGAAAAACTGGCATGGCCATTTTCAAAGGGGTCCCTTAACTTCTGACCTCAAGATATGTGAATGAAAATGGGTTCTATGGGTACCCACGAGTCTCCCCTTTACAGACATGACCACTTTATGATAATCACATGCAGTTTGGGGCAAGTCATAGTCAAGTCAGCACACTGACACACTGACAGCTGTTGTTGCATCTTGGGCTGCTGTTTGACATGTTGCGCATATTTTTTATGCTAAATGCAGTACCTGTGACAGCCCGGACACACCAGGAACGTCAGGAGCGCGTGGCTGCTGCATTACCTGTTGTTTTTTATTTCGGTGTGCACGTCACACACGCGTCTTAGATGCGTCTCTTCTAGAGAATAGAGGTCTCGCCTATTTTTGACGTGTGCCGCGCGCGTCTCACAGCAGCAACAGACAGATAAAGTGATCTATTGACTGTATATTAACATCATATCAGCTACATTACTACAGTTTCAATGTCTAGAAATCTGTAGAATATGTTACGGACAGTGAAGGTGATCTATTGACTGTATATTGACATCATACCAGCAAGATTACTACAGTTTCGATGTCTATCTGTAGAATATGTTACGGAGATGAAAAAAAAGTAAAGAGTTATTTTTAAATCAACACTTCCTGCTTTCATTTCGAAATAAAAGCCCTCAAGGGTTTTTTCTGTGGACAGAATTCCTTCATTTGTTAACACAAGGCTTTTATTCTGAAATATGTGCCGGACAGTGTTCTAGAACATGCAGTGACTTGGAGAGCTCCATGAATGACGGAGTTTTAATTGTGGATTATTACTATTATTTATAAATTACCACATGTTTCTTAACCTTTCTCAGTCTAAAATAAATATAATGATATTTATTATGAAATTAAATGGCCATTAAAAGGCAAACTCTATGTAGAAAGAAAGGGCTGACAGCAGCAGCTGCAGCAGCAGAAACGCAGCAGACACGCAGCTGAAATGCAGCTGGTGTGAACGCCCAACATGTGAATTACGCAGCGACGCAGCCGCCACGCACTCCTGACGTTCCTGGTGTGTCCGAGGCTTGAGGGTTTCTAGACAATATTTGTCATTGTTTTGTGTTGTTAATTGATTTCCATTATAAATATATACATACATTTGCATAAAGCAGCATATTTGCCCACTCCAATGTTGATAAGAGTATTAAATATTTGACAAATCTCCCTTTAAGGTACATTCTGAACTCATAAAAAAGATATGATTCATTTGCGAGTAATAGCGATTAACTATGGACAATCATGCGAATAATCATGATTAAATTAAACCGATTGACAATAATAATAATAGGTGATTAAAGTTAATTATAGTCTATGAAATGAAGAAAATTATTTATTTTTATTCTATTTATGTATTTATTTGAAAAAGTTTCTATGCAGGATGTATTCAAGCACAGTATTGAGTGCATAGACTGTATATAAGAAGTGGAAGTAGTCACCATGAAGTCACCAATTGGTTTGTGGACTGCCGTTTTGAAGCCTCGAGTTCGGCATTTTGGCCATCGCCATTTTGGTTTTTGGCCGTCACCATCTTGGTTTTTTGCAACCAGAAGTGACTCGAGAGGGAGGAGCTAAGTACAGCTGAACGCTGAATGAGACATTTTTAGGCGACCAAAAAGGTTACAATTAACTTTTATGAACTGAAAACACACTATGATAGGGTTTAAGTTCTATGATGAAAACACGGAAAACTCCCAGACCAGACAACACAGTGGTAGTGACCTGTCAATCACAAGCATACCCTGCTTTATGGTCTATTTGACTCTAAATGGGACCATAATTTACTAAATGAACATCATGCTGTATTGAAGAAGTCTTGAAACTAGCGATTGAGACCACAAACACATGTTTACAATGTTTACTGAGGTAATAAATCAAGTGAGAAGTAGGGTCATTTTCTCATAGATTTCTATACAATCAGACTTCTTATTGCAACCAGAGGAGTCGCCCCCTGCTGCCTATTAGAAAGAATGCAAGTTTAAGGCACTTCAGCATTGCACAGACCCAGAGGTTACCCACTGTTTGAGCGAAGGTCATTTACGTTTTGACAGTGATTAGAGCCAAACACACAATCACTGCAGTTACATGTGTACAATGGAAGAAAATTAACTTAAAGTGTAAAATAAGTTTCAGGTCATGGTTATAGCACTAGTGAAACGATTGTTAGACCCCTGTACGGGCTGTGACACAACTCAAAGACGAAGTGCTGATAAAGGTTGACCAAAAGGAGTATCAAATGTCTCATGTCTTAAGTTAAGAGCTGCACTTGAAGACACTGCACAGAAAACAGCCCATGGCCAGCTGACTGTGTCTGTCTTTGAAATCCAAGAAACATTAACAAACTCTATTAATTAGTTAAAAATGTTGATTGAAGAATATGTTTGATAAAAACATTTTTGAAAATTTTGCTTTGTTTTTTTGTGTTGTTTATTCAGCCCAAGGCCTTTTGCCAGCGGAAAAAAAGAAATGAAACGTCAGAGGAACAAAATAGAAACCACACAAAATGAGTAAATCAGCAAGCGGTGAGGGCCAGCTACAACCAAAATCGTCAGAGACACCACAAAAACTTCAAGTGACGGTCGACAAACGCTCGACGGCGGACCGACTGCTTCACGTCGGCTTGAAGAAGTTGCTTTGGTTTAGAATGGGGAGCTAAAGTGAGTAAAGTATTAAAGTGTTAAAGTGAAAATCCAAAGATACTTCTCGGTTACTTAACCCTCTTGTCCAGTACTCACACACACATCCATCATCTCCAGTGAGTACAACACCAAACACACACACACACACACACACACACACACACACAGACACAGACAATCTCTATTCGCACGTGTGTTCTGTTGACGTTGCAGCTCTGCCTCTCGGTGTGAACGGCCCGGCTCCAAAGCACCATGTACTTTTGCGGGCAGAGAGCGGCACTTTCAACTTAATGAGGCCATGTACTGCCTGATTCATTTACTCTAAAATACATGTTGTGGGGACGAGAGCAGTGTGTCATTAGAAATCACTTGACTGGGACACCCAAAACAGCAACGTCTTCTTACTCTTTTTCATCCGCAACAGAGACGGAAAGAGAGGCAGGAAAAAGGCAAAGAGAGACAGGAAGAAGGAGAGAAGAGGAAGAGGAGAAGGAGGGGGAGAGGAGAGGGGTTGATGGGTGTAGAAAAAGTGTGAACTCCTGCTCCTTTGTGACCTGTTAAAATCACTCAGTGAGCATTCAGGGTCAGCGAGGACGAAGGAGGGAGGGGAATCCGCTCTTTCTCCGCTCGGCAGGGAACAGCTCATGCTTGACTAACTCTTTGGATCCCCACTGAGCCAATCTATATGCTCTTTCTTCTCCCCTTGTATCTGATTCTGAAAGTGTGTCAAAGCCAATCATTATGTTTGTTTCAGATATCATTGACCTCTGTGCGCGTATCTGTGCGCACGTTTGGAAGGGAAACCTCCAGGCGTTTTTTCTCATGCACCGACCGTTCAGCATCGTACCCAAACCGCACTGCAGAGTCTCTCTCTGGGAAGCACAGCGTTTCAGTCCAATGTGTTTTGCGCTGCATGCAGCTCCAGAGGTCTAATTATGCTCCGTTTGAAAGCACAGACACCCCCATGTCAAAGGCAGACTCTATAAATCACACACAGTCATTAGTGGGAAAATATGCTTTTTTTCTATTCTTTTGAGGGCTTGGCAATACAACATAAAGCCATGACAAATAAAAGCAATAAACTATTTATTGTCTCGGGGGTAGAAATGGTTACATCGCTCCACACAGACAGGAATGGCATTTACGCAAACGAATTGGCTGTAAACGCTTTTTATTTGAAACCCAGGATATAATTAGAAACTTGTGGCTTTCCGAGAAAGGATATGTATGTGTGTGTGTGTGTGTGTGTGTGTGTGTCTGTGTGTGTAAGCGTGCATGACAGTGTGTTTTTTTTCTCTCTCTCTCGCTCACTTTCTCTTCTTCATTATGTCAAGTAGCTCCCAAATATTTTGTGTCAGAAATAAAGTTCGCATGAGGAATTTCACAGGTGGTCGTGGCAAAAATACATTAGACTATATGGTCAGGAAATATGAATCTGACATGCACCAGTTGTTCAGCACGAAAATAAGAAATCAGGTTTTTCATACTGCAAAGTAGTTGTCTTTGTGTCACCTCAGCTCCAATCACGACATTTTATTCTGCCTTTTTTAATGCAACAGACTATTTTTTAATCGGGTCTTATTTCCAATTTGAATCGGATCAATTGTAAGTCGTTTAAATTGAATGCACGCGTACTGGACGTGAAGCCAGAAACCAGAGCATGTGTACATTTCACATAGGGATGCAACTAACAATTACCTTCACTGTCGATTAATATGTTGATTATTTTCTTGATTAATGTATTTGGTCTCTTCTTTAAAATGAAATAAAATAAAATTATTATTCTTTCTGGAAAATGTCTGAAATAGTGGAAAATGTCGATCAGTGTTTCCCACAGCCCAACATGACATCCTGAAATGTCTTGTTTTGTCCACAACTCAAAGATATTCACTTTACTGCCAGGAGTAGAGAAACCAGATAATAATCACATTTAAAAAGCTGGAATCAGAGAATTTTGACTTTAAAAGAAAAAAAAAATAATTACTCAAACAGATTAACTGATTATTAAAATTTAATAGTTGACAACTAATCGATAAACCCTTGCAGCTGTAATTTCACATAATGTGGAAGGTAACAGCTGTCCCATTTGACTGTGTGTTTGCTGCCCCCAGTGGCCAATTCATTTTCACTCATTTTTGAACCTGTAAACACAGGTGTTGCCGAAAAGCGCTCTTTCAAATGAGGCTGAAATTAGATGTTGGGCTGCTTTCCTCAGTCGCTCATATTTATTCTTCATACAACTACTCCTGTCAATTTCCAGGAATATGACCGAGGGGAACACCATGAAGTACTTCAAGGAGAGACTGTCCCAAAGGACGTGCCCTTATTCCCAATTGTACGACTACAAAGACACACAACAGCACAAAGTTCAAAGTGTATGATTCGTACGTATGTTGTACACATCGTACAATTTTGTTTGTTTGAAGCACACTATAAAACTATACTTTTTAACTGAATAACAACTCATTGCAAAGTGAGCTTTAGTACAACCAATTTCCAGATTTTTCTCGGCAATAAACTACTATGTGATATATTTAATGCCATTCAATATATAATTTAACACTAACTGAAATTAAATACGGATTTATAAAAAAAAAAATCGAAAGAAATCCTCTTTTAATTGAAGCTCATAGAGTCCTGAGGGGTTTCGTTGTGCCCGGACGGGTCGTGTCTAGAAGGGAACCAGCAAACTACGGAATCGCACGCGAGATTGTTATGGTTAGGCACTGATCTCAAATAGTTAAAGTTAGGTTAGGTCGTCGGTCTTGTGAGAGTTTTTGCAGATCTCAGATCAGATGTTTGCAATTTACGGGTTACCTTCTAGACACGACCACCCGGGTGCTGTGACGGATTCCCTGTCGAAGCTTCCCCACAACGCATTCAGCCAAGAGGATGAGCTACAAGCAGTTCAACCCTCGTACATCAATCGAATTTTTCTTTAATAAATCATTAAACGCATTGATGGTGTGGTCCTTGGAAGTGATTTTTTTTTTTTTGCAATGACAATGTCCCTTCCAGTGGACTTGTGAACGTGAAGTTTTGGTACTGATGGTGGATGTTAATGTACTGTGATCTTAGTGTTGAAATGTCAGCATGATTGGGCATAAAATTGTCCATTATATCAGCTCATTTTCAACAGCACAGCACGAAAGGCAGACCACAAACCGGACAAAAAGTCAATCATTCAGATATCACATGAACGTGACATCAGATTTACTTTAACTACAAACTGCCAAGTGGGGAAAAAAAATGTCTTCGTGGCAATTACAAACAGGATAAGCTGGACGTTTTTGTGGTGTCAGATGCAGTATATTCTCCCACTTGATGATTTAGGAGGATTGAAATGTCAACAGCAGCACTTCAGCATTGTTGAGACTTCAAAATGCACGGGGTATTTTTTACTAGAACATTAATCTCAACTGTTTTCTTTTGGTAATACAATTCATTGTCACGCAGTCGTACTGATAGTTTTGCTACTAAAATCTAATCGTTTTATCATCTGCACAAGTTAGTTTGATCTGTATGCATCGATATCTCCATCAGAAATGTATTCAGTTTCCACAAGGTTTGTGTGAACACTAGGGCTGGGACGATACATTTATCTCCCAATTCAATACTATCACGATACTTGGGTGAAGATTTGATATGTATTGCGATTCTAAAAGTATTGCGATTCGATATTACAATTTATTGCGTTTTTCTCTTTTAACACTAGACCATGGGAAAAAATGTAATCATACACTTCTAGGGACTTTTACTTTGGAAACTATCTAAATTAATACAGTAAAAATGTTTGATTTTCAGCATGTAGTCAGGGATGTCCTGAAGTCAAATATATCATTAATTGTCAGACATTTTTTATTATTATTTTTTCCAGCAACCCAAAAATGAAAGAATAAAGACATTTCCCTCATGATTTAGTGGTATTTTCATGTTAATTTATAAGGGACATGTAATGTTTTATACTTCTGGTGAATATAATTAAATCAATCTTTTTTCCATATATGTATGTTGTAAATACAGTTTCCTTTGTTTTGAAAACTGGACATAGTCACATGTGTATACTTGCGCTAACTTTGCCAAGTCCGTTCATTAGCTTTTACCGTCAGCTCCATTCTCTTTATACATCAATGGTCAGCTCCATCGGGGCCATTTGAATGTATTTAACAGAAATGTCAGTTTATGGGTGCTCTACAGTTGTAGCATTGGCTGATTTGACCACGGAGATGAGTGACGACTGGCTTGACCGCACGTTACCGCAATACGATAACGTTTCCTGTCCATGACAGAGTTAGCATCCAGCTTTAGCCGTGATGTCTAGCTCTGCTTTTCCTGGCAATGTGTGAAACCCAAAGTGTTTCCATGCTTTACTGTATGTGTAGTGTTTACCACTTTAGATTTAAAATGGGAGGGTGCAGGTCATATCCACGCCGACCCCTCTGCTGTTTTCTGCTGTCTGCTGTCGTATCTGCCAGTTTCTGCTCGCTACGGCCAGCCAGCCGGCTACTGTTTGTTTTGGTTGACGGATACAGAACGGATATGACGTCACGTTACTCTGACTACAACAATAAAAGCGGTAACTTCCTTTTACCTCCGCATAGACTCAAATTCAGAAAATATATCGATTCTGGACTTAAAAAATCGTTTTCAAAATCGTAAAAAAAAAAATAAAAAAAATTGCGATACATAGGTGAATTGATTTTTTTCCCCACCCCTAGTGAACACCAGCCGAGAGATTTCGTTGTCAGCAGTTCTGCAGCCTTGTAATGCAGAGCAGGTGGTATGGAAACATGACCTATAGAAGGCAGCGCTTCAGAGAGATGTTGGCTCAAGCAGACGCTGATATTGCTTTCACTCCCGGCATCTTTATTATTGCTCTCCACCCCCACCCCTTATACTCCCCACAAATCAGATGATATGATGCACGCACGGAGCCCTTCCTCCCGTCTCCCCCCTGTCATCCCTGCTCCGCTGGACTCCCACACAGCCTTCCCGGCACTGTGAGAGGACCGGGATGTGACTGTGCATGAGTTACACAAGATTAATCTGCCGCTTGATGGGAAACGTGTTGTTCTCAAGGTCTCGCTGGGGAGACCGATTTAAAAGCATGGAGTGAGATTACATTTTCATTCTTCTCTCTTTTTCCACTGCTGAAAGAGGAGCACTGTGTATTTACTTTACCAACCTACTTTACTGCCACTCACCCCCACCACCGCCGCCGCCGCCGCCACACCACTGCCGCCTCACTCAGCTTCTCTGCTAAGCGATAAGCAGGGGGGAGCCATTAATTTCTTCCCCCACACACCCTCACCCTCTCCCTTCACTTAAACAATCTGCAGAGCTCAACATGCCCTTTACAGAATCACTGATGTGAGGAGCACAGTCACATTTGTTTGCACATACGGGAAGCACACACATACATTGGGTAATTTAAAGGAATGATCAACTGAAAACCAATTTTTGGGGTGTCAAACACTCACCCAAATGGCGACTTTGAAAAGTTTCTACTTATCTTTTATCCATGTTGCATGTTCAGTATGTTCCAAATGCTTTGATTGTTGACAAAATAAAGCTAAATAGAGAGCTCCCAATTTATCACTGGCTTGGTTAGCTGTTTACTGTGATTAAAAGCAGTATGTTCCAAACATGTACAATATACTGCCAAAATAAAGCTCGACCAAAGTTATCAAGCATAGCTGTGATCAACAGAGATAAATGACTAACCTTGCTAGTGACAAAGCAGAAGCTGTGTGTTTAGTCATTTTAGGCAAAAATATAAGTGTTTGGAATAAACTGGACATATAGAGAGACAGTGAAGAACTGGATTTATTTTGTGTTACTGAAACCTGGCTGTGTCAGGAAGAATATGTCAGCCTAAACGAATCGACTCCCCCGAGTCATATTAATACTCACATTCCTCGAGACACCGGCCGAGGAGGTGGAGTTGCAGCCATCTTCGACTCAAGCCTATTAATAAACCCAAAAACTAAACTAAATTATAACTCATTTGAAAGCCTTGTTCTTAGTCTTTCACACCCAACCTGGAAAACACTACAGCCAATTTTATTTGTTATAGTGTACCGCGCTCCAGGTCCATATTCTGAATTTCTATCTGAATTCTCAGAGTTTCTATCAAGCTTAGTCCTGAAAACAGATAAAGTCATTATAGTAGGTGATTTTAATATTCATGTGGACGTTGATAATGATAGCCTCAGTACTGCGTTTATCTCTTTATTAGATTCAATTGGTTTCTCGCAGAACGTGCATAAACCCACTCACCGCTTTAACCACACCCTCGACCTTGTTATGTCATATGGCGTTAAAATTGAACATTTAATTGTTTTTCCACAGAACTCTCTTTTATCAGACTATTATTTAATCACTTTTGAATTCTTATTACTAGACTATACACCATCAGACAAAAGTGTGTACACTAGATGTCTATCCGATAGTGTTGTAGCTAAATTTAAGGAAGCGATTCCATCAGCATTAAATTCAATACCATGTCTCAATATAACAGAGGACCCGTATGTTAATTTTAGCCCTACCCAAATTGATCATCTTGTAGATAGTGCTACAGACTCACTGCGAGTTACACTTGATTCTGTTGTCCCTCTAAAAAAGAAGTTAATAAAACAAAGGAAGTCAGCTCCATGGTATAACCCTCAAACACGCAAATTAAAGCAAGCATCGAGGAAACTGGAAAGGATATGGCGTTCCACCAAACAGGAAGAATCTCATTTAGTCTGGCAAGATAGTCTTAAAACATATAGGAAGGCTCTCTGTGATGCCAGAGCAGCCCATTACTCATCATTAATAGAGAAAAATAAGAACAACCCTAGGTTTCTATTCAGCACTGTAGCCAGGCTGACAGAAAGTCACAGCTCTATTGAGCCATGTATTCCTACAACCCTCAGTAGTAGTGACTTCATGAGTTTCTTTAATGATAAAATCATAACTATTAGAGACAAAATTAATCACCTCCTACCGTCAACTGGTACCAATTTATCCTCAAACTTAGGAACCTTAGAAACAGCTGTACAACCTGATATATATTTAGACTGCTTTTCTCCTATTGATCTCCACAAACTGACTTCACTGATCTCTTCATCTAAATCATCTACCTGTCTCCTAGACCCTATTCCAACTAGACTGCTTAAAGAAGTTTTACCTTTAGTTAGCACCTCTTTACTGGATATGATCAATGTGTCTTTACTAACAGGCTATGTACCACAGTCCTTTAAAGTAGCTGTAATTAAACCTCTTCTTAAAAAGCCCACTCTCGATCCAGAGGTCCTAGCCAACTATAGACCTATATCTAACCTTCCCTTTACCTCCAAAATACTCGAGAAAGTAGTTGCCAGTCAGCTGTGTGACTTTCTACAGAACAATCATTTATTCGAAGATTATCAGTCAGGATTTAGAGTGTACCATAGCACAGAGACAGCATTAGTGAAAATTACAAATGACCTTCTAATGGCATCAGACAAAGGACTTGTCTCTGTACTTGTCTTGCTAGATCTCAGTGCTGCTTTCGACACCATTGACCATGACATCCTATTACAAAGACTGGAACATTTAATTGGCATTAAAGGAACTGCACTAAGTTGGTTTAAGTCCTATTTATCAGATCGATCTCAGTTTGTACATGTCAACGATGAGTCCTCCATGCACGCCAAAGTTAGTCACGGAGTTCCACAGGGTTCTGTACTTGAACCAATTCTATTTACCTTATATATGCTTCCCCTAGGCAATGTTATTAGGAAACACTCCATAAACTTTCATTGTTATGCAGATGATACCCAATTATATCTATCGATCAAGCCAGACGAAACAAACCAGTTAACTAAACTTCAAGCATGCCTTAAGGACATAAAAACCTGGATGACCTGCGATTTCCTGATGTTAAACTCAGACAAAACTGAAGTTATTGTACTAGGCCCTGAGCACCTCCGAAACAAATTATCTAATGATATAGTTACTTTAGATGGCATTGCCCTGGCCTCCAGCACCACCGTAAGGAATCTGGGAGTTGTCTTCGATCAGGATATGTCCTTTAACTCTCACATAAAACAAACCTCACGGACTGCCTTCTTTCATCTACGTAACATTGCAAAGATCAGGCACATCCTGTGTCAAAATGATGCAGAAAAATTAGTCCATGCACTTGTTACCTCTAGACTCGATTACTGCAATTCCTTATTATCAGGCTGCTCCAATAAGTCTCTTAAGACTCTCCAGTTGATCCAGAATGCTGCAGCACGTGTACTGACTAGAACTAGAAAAAGAGATCATATTACGCCTGTATTAGCTTCTCTGCACTGGCTGCCTGTAAAATCCAGAATAGATTTTAAAATCGTCCTCCTCACCTACAAAGCGCTAAACGGTCAGGCCCCATCATATCTTAAAGAGCTCATAGTACCCTACTACCCCACTAGAGCACTGCGCTCACAGAATGCAGGGTTACTTGAGGTTCCTAGAGTCTCCAAAAGTAGAATGGGAGCGAGAGCCTTCAGCTATCAAGCTCCTCTTCTCTGGAACCAGCTCCCAGTTTCAGTCCGGGAGGCAGACACCGTCTCTACATTTAAGAGTAGGCTAAAGACTTTCCTCTTTGATAACGCTTATACTTAAGCTGCTATAGGCATAGACTGCTGGGGGACTTCCTATGACACACTGTCATAAGGCACTTCATATGACACACTGAGCTCCCCTCTCCTTCTGTATATACTCATGTCCCATGTCCATGTTGTTACTAACTTCATTCCTTCCCGGGAGTCCTTGTGCCTCCTTGTCTCGCAGCTAACCGTGGAGCGGGGTCACACCTGGAGCGAGGTCATACCTGGAGCGGGATCACACCGGGAGCGAGGTTGTACCTGGAGCAGGGGTACACTTGGAGCAGGGTTTCACCTGGATCTTGGTGGTCTCCGGTATTGTGGCTGCATCTGCTACCGCGTCGGTGCCTGCTCGACACCAACTGCTACCATCCTTAATTAACTACGTCTGTACGAGGGACTACCAATGCTAACGAGGGATTTCTAACACCTAGTGACAATGCGGCAGCCTGGAGAATAACACTTCTTGTATTAGCTATTACAGCTGCTAGGCTACTATTGTGGCTGCTTCTCTCTCTCTCTCTCTCTCTCTCCCTCTCTCTATCTCTCTCTCTCTCTCTCTCTCTCACTCTCTCTCTATCTATCTATCCCCCCAGCCGGTCTCGGCAGATGGCCGCCCGCCCTGCGCCCGGTTCTGCTCCAGGTTTCTTCCCAGTAATCGGGGAGTTTTTCCTGGCCACAGTGCGCTTGGTGGATCCTGTTGGGTCTCTAAACTATGGTGTACGGTCATAGACCTGCTCTATATATAAAGCGTCTTGAGATAACTTCTGTTGTGATTTGACGCTATACAAAAATAAATTGATTTGATTTGATTAGTTGCAGGAGTAATTTGAAAAATTTCTTTGGATTATTTTCTTTTTTTTTTTATTACATGACTCTGAGACTAAGGCTACACACTTTTCAAATCCATAAGGCTTGAGAATTGAATGCTCAAAACTAGCGCTGAGGTTATTTGTTGATTCATGAATTGGTTGATCAACAGAAAACTAAACGATTTTATACGTTTTTGGAGTCCCCCGACAAAAGTCCCAGATCGGAGGCAAATCGGCGTTGGCTTGCCGCTCACACATAGGCGTTCGAGTGTCATTTGTGAACTGCTCAAAGACGCGAGCCGATGCCTCGCACACACATTCCAGATACCTAGCATGCTAAATATCTGGATCTGTCGGGACTCCGGCCACAAGCCACAGCCAATGAGAGCGTAAGACACAGGTTAAGGGGAGACCTGAGGGAGGAGATGTCGCCTGTAACAATAGGAACTTACTGTATGTGTTGCATTTGCAACACAGAGCAAAGTTGTTATTGCACCTAGAGGATTAAATAGTAAAAAGACATGTGGACACCGGTGGAAACAGGCTATTTTGTGCACACGTGCTAACGTCAACATTTGCAATGTGTCTCGCGCGTGGTATCCCGTCATTCACTGTGTATTTCTTGTGTGTTTTCGTCACAAAAAGTAGTTTGTTGACCTCTTCAGGATTCCTCCTGGTGAAAGATCTTGTAGTGTGTGACCCCCTGTCGCCAGTCAGTCTTGTAGTATGAAAACGTAAAACGATTTCAAGACTCCCAATTACAACACAGCAACAGCGATCTGATGACTTTTAAAGTCGTGTAGTGTGAACAGTACAATGATCTGACGACTATGAAAGTCGTGTAGTGTGAACTAGACATTAGTCTGTTTTGCACCATTGTACAGAGAATAATATGCTTTGAGTTTTGTAGTTAGTTGGGTAAAACAAACAATCTCAGGCTCTTGTTACTTGTTATGGGCACCCACTATTCACAATTTATAGATGAACCGATTAAGGAAAATGTTCATAACGTATTGCTTTAACAGCAGGATCTGATAAATTGGGCTCCATCTTACATGTCGAACATCACGGCCACACCTAAATGTTCCTATACAGCCTGTCAGCCGCTGCACATGTACGCCACAGAAGCCATCCATTAGGCCATGGCGAGGTGCCGCTCGGAGCAGCTGTTAGCCGCCTGAGTGCAGCAGCTAAGACGCGCTGTGGTTGAAGGGCTCCACATCACGACCTAATCAGTCACCCGCAATCCAAACAGCACGTCAGGCGCGCAGGTTTAGCAGGCGGCAGGGTTCAGCCAGAGCCACTCTGCAGCTGGTGTGCAGGACATGCTGCCTTTTAGCCCATTCTGGCACACACCTGCTCAGTGTCAGGTCAGGCTCCAACATGTGTCAAAATATACAGGGCTTACATTCATACATAATGGGCTGTACTCTGGCCTTTTTGGCAGAGCCCTCTGCAGCGCTCACACCTGTCCCTTTATCAGGGAGAAAGAGAGAGGTTGTTTTATTCTAGCTTTCATCTTTTGATTTCAAATCCATAAGCTCCCTTTGCTTTTCATCATCTCCCTGTAATACATTTTTTTTTACATTACATTACATTTATTTAGCTGACGCTTTTATCCAAAGCAACTCACAAATACGTGCATTGAACCATGTGGATACAAACCAAAATTGCAAGAATCATGCAAGTGCATATCAAAGGGTCACATCCAAATGCCAAAATAACATATTGATATTGAGATATGTAATTGCAGAGATGTTTTTAGGCCTTTTGGAGCAAGTCAATGTCAAGTCACAAGTCCTTGGTGGGCAAGTCGAAAATAAGTCTTCACCATCAAACATCTTTCAGGTCTTTGAATGCTGACCATTAAAATGAAGCAACATTTGAACATTTTTCTTTTGTGTGTTATTAGTGTTTTCTAACTGAGTTCAAGTCCTTTCAGTACATAGACCCGATAATTAAATACTCAAGATGTGTAGATATGCCAGGTCTGGCTGCTGCTGTCTGTATTTTGTATTATTCCAGAAGTTAACCAGGTATCTCTTAGACTTAGGCTACATTCAAACCAGATCCAGTGTTGCGGCGAAAACATTTGATTATGGCGTGGCTACCTTGTGATTGACAAGGCAGTTGTCCACATTTTCGTCTTAGAACTTTAACCCTTTCACAGTGTGTTTTCAGTTCATGAAAGATAATTGTAACATTTTGGTTGCCTGAAAATGTCTTAATCAGAGTTCGGTTGTACTAAGCTCCACCCTCTCATGTCACTTCTGGTTGCAAAAGACCAAGATGGTGACGGACAAAATGCTGAACTCGAGGCTTCAAAACGGCAGCCCACAAACCAATGGGTGACGTTACGGTGACTACATCCACTTCTTATATACAGTCTATGCACTATTCAATTCATTTTATTATATATAGTGTCAAATCATGAGAGAAGTTATCTCATGACGCTTTTCATATAGAGTAGGTCTATACCGTATCCAACAAGAGATCCCCCATGAGCATGCATTCTTCTGTGACAGTGGCAAGAAGAAACTCCCTTTTAACACCCCTTTAAATCCCCAATACCGGATCTATTGAGACTTGGAGCACACACCCAGCTCTCCGAAGGTAACATCAATACATGTGACATGCTGGGTGCAAGCCTTGCCACTCCAAGATCCAAGATTAGACACCTCTCTGTGTCTCTCTCCCCCACTGTGTCATGCTTTTTTCTCTGTCTGCTCTTCTTCCTTCAGTTTTTTTTTTTTATTTCAATCTCAATGCATTCCTTGGATAGTCATTTCTATTCAACTCTATTCTAGTCATATAGCCACCATGACCCGGCCTGGGATCGATGGATCTATTCTGACCTTTTTCCTGCTGCACACCTGTGGTTACAGTTAGACTTTGTGAGAGTCAGGTTTAAGATCTCAATCCTCTTAGTGAGGACTTTGTCTTTGCAGCGAAACACTCTCTGATCCCGTCCACACTGCGGGGCCACATGTCTTTTAGAAAGCGCGGAAGAGAGTCTGAAGCGGCTGTGCCTGTGCCTGGTGAGCAGCGAGCCTGAAGAGTACTGAGTGGCGCTAGCTGAGTATGTGTGTCAGGACAGGAAGGGGAAACTGATCCTCTTAGCAGCCTGGAATTGGCCCACTCTCAGGAAAGTGTCACTTGAGTTGGTCAACCTGAGAGCGCCGGGCGAGATTGTCTAGCCTTGTATCTCCTTCCCAAAGCAGCCTCCTCCTACGCCCGGGCCAGCCGTGGGAGGACTGCTGACCTAAAGACAGTGAAGCGACTGAAAGCACATGACTGTGATCTTTCCTCGGTATGCTGCTAAGTATGCCGTACCTGGCCTCTGGGCACGAGTTCAATCCACGGTGCCACACTGCCTGTTTGACCAATTAGAGGGAGCCTCTGCTTGGCAGGACTCAGACCTCCTGCCGAGAGCCGCCAGGCATATCTAACTGCAGCCCAAACAAACGGCACAGACTTCACCACAAACACATCATAACACATGCTCGAACCCTAACCTCTTCGCTTCTCTTTGCTCCCACATGCAGCTGTCTTGATTAAAAACCTAGTTAACTTGTTTTATCTCTCTTCACCTTTTTAGCTCTACGCATTCCTCTCTCGATCTTCCTCCGCCTGCCTCCAGATGTTTCTCTATAACCATGTCATGCAGACAGTGACGGGGAGCGGTCAGGCCATGTTCATTCCATCAATTTATTGAAAACAGATATAACAGGATGAGTTCATTCCTGTAGAGCAGCCCCCCGCCCCTCCCCTTTAACAGCAATCAATAAAGAGCGGCTAGTTTTAAAAGTGTGTGTGGCATTTAATAGATTTCAATAAAAGCTGCACCATTATCTCTCGAAAAAGGGCGACAACTGTGAGCTTGTGCTGTCTCAAATGTCATAATGAGAACATTTATACTCTCTGGAACTTTTACTCAAAAGTCAGTCCTGTGCTTTCCAAGAAAGTGCATACCCCAAGTCACTATGATGGTCGTGGAAAATGTGGAAACTTTCAGGTTTACCCAAGTTCGGAAAACACATAAAAACTAAACAGGACTGTATTGACACAGTTGTTTACCTGCTTCATATCCACAGAAAACCTAAAGGGGAATTCTAACCATTTCAGACACAGTTACAACAACAACAACTACAGGCCTTGAACTTTCTGGAAAATGATTCAACTGTCAGTCCTAACCTCAAAACAGCCAAATTAATGGGGTCTGAGGATGGTGGTTAACATGGCAGATGTCTACCACCCAAGTTGGCATCCTACATATGGTTATATCCCATCTTCGTTGCTCTACTAAAGTCAAAAAGCAGTTTAAAACATTAGGTGGTAATGCTATATGTCAATTCTGATTATGATGGACCTAGCAGATGTCCATCAACTTATCTCTATATTTTTGTACTGCAATTTTACCAGATTTTACTACATGCCGCACAGTCTTGCCATTTAAATGCCTCAATATATCCCAGATGCAATTACTGTATCAGCCTTCAGAAATAAGTCAGCTTCATTAGCCGATCATCATGTTCCCCCATGACGGACGAGGCCTGTCCTCGCTGTCAGCAGCCCGGCTGAGTTAAGGAGCTCCAAATGATTTTCCTCAACACGAAGCTGGCAGTACACATTATTTATGCGTTTTTCCCCCCGTAAGCCACGGTCAACATCATTCAACTAAATTACATTTTAATCATTCTCCTGATAGGAAAAAGCAACCCAACTGTGTACAATATAGCAGCGAGACATAAAGCAGACTATCTTGAAAAATTTGGGCTGTGTTATGAGGATGTTTACCAAGCTGGAATGGATTGATAAGAAAGGCCTTCGTTTGGCTGCTTAAAGGAATGTTTAATTAATTTCAAATCTGTCAGCCCCGCTGGAATGTGCTGAATCCTGTATGGAAATATTTTTAAAAAAAAACATGCGAGGGAGCAGTCGACGATTTTTCAAAAACCTTGTTCATTGTAAATATCCATCAAAGTTTACAAAGCCACTTCCTGCTTCAACTTTGTCGTCTAGCGTAGTTGTGCAAACAGTTTTCCTGTGCACTGAGGAATTTTGTTGACTTGTTGGTTGCACACACTTTTCAGTTTTACCTCCAAATAAAGAGGTTTCATAAAACGTCCTTTTAGTCGTAACACCATGTTCCGACATCACTGTCATAATTACGTATCATTGATGAAAATTGGACCAAGAATCTTAACTTAATGTCCACTTACTGGCTTTTTTCTTGTGTTTACAACCTCACGTCACAGTGTCTGTCAGCAGATGGAGTTTGCTTAGATGTCTGGGTCTTAAGCTGCCTTCACGTGATAAGAAATTTGCTCGTCACTCACCACAAGGTAGGCCGCAGAGAATGTAAAGGTATAATATGTCACCAAAAAGAGCACAAAGAATGCCATTCACTGTTTCTAGGCAACAACAACAGTTTCAGCTGTTATCTCATTGGTTGCACTTTGAAAGGTCAGTGGCAACCAAGGTCAAAGTTGAAATAATGAACTTTTAGCGCAGTGGTCGGTGGCAATTTGGAGCGGTGCGCCACGCCAAGGCCAGCGCTTCTGCCTAGTCGGGCGGCACTGCTCTCCCCACAGGAAAATAACGGCACAACCAGAGCAGAGCGATTTTACCGCTGATCATGTGTGGGCGGCTTCACTTAGGCGACAAGATTATAATTAAGCCATTTCCATGACAACAGTGCAAGCTTTGTCCATGGATGAAGACCGTAAGATGTAGTTGAAAGCTCTGTAAAATGCTAGAAGACCTTGAGTTAAGATATTTTGGGCTCAAAAATAGTAATGATGCCCAAAACAACAAAAACAAGATCCAAATTGTGATAAACTTTAATTGTCATTTAATTGCTTAGTCTATCACACGTCACACCAAAACAATGTCTACTTTAAGCACACTGTAGACCAACTGTAGCGCATTGTGGTAAACTTGAAAGTTGTCCAACTTGCAAAACACTAAATAACAGTGCTGTCATCATGATGCATGGCGCGTAGCATGTAAAAGGCCTGTTTTCTGTATGAAGGGATAATGCGGGTCATAATGTGGTCAGTGAGAGCGGCGCGTGCTGATGGTATAGCTCACATATGAATACAGCATATGTTGACAGCAAGAAAATTTGCAGCTCGAATCGCTTGTGGCGGAAGGAAACAAATAAATCTGTACAGATCCTTTCGTTCCCACAAAACCTCAAATTATAAAGTGCATTGTGCCAGTGTTACTGAGGACCGTCACCGACTTTGGGTTTCCAATTAATGATTTATGGCCTGAAATGTGCTGCATTGTGGGAATGTAATGCAGAGGAATGTTGACTGGGAGAGAGACGCTGCAACGAAGAGGAGATTAATAACTGGAGAATATCAGTTTCCTCGATGGGAAGAAGACAGAGGGGGTGAAAGACAAAGGTGCACACGCAAGATGAAGACAAGATCGTTGAGTAAGACGAATAGTATCTCTTATTGCGGTTCGCTGAGACTGCAACACAGACGGGTTGAACATGTGCCAGCAGATTTCATTTCATCTTTTTATCATACCCAAACTGTCCTGACAACCCGTACTGATACAGCTGCACGGATGCACCCTTTAGCATCTGTATGCGATGCACCAGGCTTTCAACTATCTCCATTCTGTCATTATTAGACGGTCAGAGCAACTGACGTAATATAATGTGCTTGACAGTACGCTTGGGGAGGATGGGTCAAACAAATACGGGACTTTCACCCAGGAGGTTCATGTCCCATGTGAAACTATGGATGTGCAGGACAAGGTGATTAATGTCATGTTTTGTCACCATTGGTTGACTTTTACCACATGCTATCTCTTCTGCATTGCATGAAATCTGATCAAGCAAAAATGAACTTGAGAATGCCATATCCATTTAGGCTGTTTATATATTGTCTGAGGACCGGTTTAGCAGCTATCTTCAGCCAGGAAAACAATCACAGCACATCAGGATGAACCCTGCCACCTTTACGGTATGACAAAACAAACTGTGATCGCACTGTATATTCACACAAAGGGGTGCACAATTTCCCAAAAGTGTCTTTTTGCTGGATTAGTGTTAACGGTAAGGACGCTTTAGGTAAATCATAACCTGGACGGAAGGGCAGACAATAAACAAGCCAAAGGTCAGAAGCTGAATATTTCAGACGTGAAAAAATGCAGAAGGAGAAAAAAAAAGTCAAGTAATAAGAAAACTAATCTTAGCTGGAGACGTTTTCTTGCTATTCCGGGGGTGTTTCCTTACCCTCTGCTTGTTTTTCATAATGCAGTCTCAACACTTTTTCTGCTTCTGTGGTGGAAATCACACAATGGCCGATACTGATTGCTTTATTTTCTCAGTGTGTACCCCCCTCTCGCGTTTGTTATTGCAGAACAGGAGGATATGCTGGACAGGGGGGCGATGCTGAGCCTGCAGAATCTGAACATTTTCTTTCTAATAATTTGAAAATCCTGTGGGGTCGAGGGGGGCATACAGGAGGGAAGGTGCAGGGGGTCTGGATGCTTGCCTGTGGGACTCGTGGGAGGGAAGGCGGAGAGGGGGGGTGGGCGATGCAAAGTGCCAGATCACCAGGTCTGCTCAGGGTGTGTGAAAGGTGAGCACCGCTGCTGAAACTACTTGGGCGGAAGGGTCAGGTATGCAGCCATGGCCTGCACGTGCGAGGGGTAGCTGCGGCTGGTGCTCTGACTTGACATGTGCATCCAAAAAACTGCAGCTTCTACAACTGTAAAGCAATACCTCTCTGGCTGCACCCACCAACCAAGCATGTGGTCGCACACACACATGCACAAGTTATATGCAAAGAAATTATTGTTTTAGTGGGTTAATATGAAGGCCACCTACACACCTGCCCATGAGGAATGTTTTATCAGTATTGCATGTGGGGGGTACCACCAATGGCATTCAGCTCACATACCTTTGATGTCAGCAGGGGATGTGGCCAGTGGTGTGGAAACCTCCACAGGTTTGGGAACAGTCAACACAGAGGAAATCTTCCCTGGTGCAGCATATTTCTCTTCTGGTGGCAAATCTGTGCATCTTATCTGTATAACATATAAATTAAATATTACTGAAAGTGAAGAGAAATATAACCAACACATTCATGCTATACATGCCATCTGCAGCTCACTTTACTTGCCTGTCATTTTGACAAGAGGCCAAATTTCCAGATGGAAATAAACACCTTTTTGTCAGAACAGGGTGAGCATGAAAGATGAACAGCCCTTCAATAAATTATTTTAAGGGATTAAAAGCGTTGAAGGTTTGGGCAGCTCTCTCTCTCTCTCTTTCAGACTGGATGTAGCGGTCCCCTCATATCGGGGCTCTCCGTTTACATTATTCATACGGAGGAGGGTGTGACTTGTTGGCTCTCTTTTTTTTCCGCCTGTATAAAACGAGAAGTTCGCGTAAAAGAAAATACAGATGGAGAAGGCTAGCCGGCTCGCTGTGTCACAGAGAGTCCCCTTTAAGCCTACGTGACAACTCACATACTGTCCCTTTTGTGTGACCAGCTTAAATCAGGCAGAATGCCCGGTCTCTGCGTGCTTTGTCTCGCCGCCGCGCTGGCTGCGTTCGCCCGGCTCGCCGGCACCGTGGGGCCGGTGGTCCGATGCGAGCCGTGCGACGCCGGAGCGCTTCTGCAGTGCAAGCCGCTGCCCAAGGACTGCGCCGAGCGGGTGAGGGAGCCGGGCTGCGGCTGCTGCATGACGTGCGCCCTCGGTGAAGGACTGGCGTGTGGAGTGTACACGGCGCGCTGCGGCTCCGGCTTGACCTGCCAGCACCAGCCGGCGGAGAGCCGACCGCTGCAGGCTCTGCTGGAGGGACGGGGAGTGTGCTCCAGCGCCGTGGCCAAAAAGCTCCACAGCATTCTCATACCGGCGCAAAAACAAGGTAAAGACGCTAGTGGTTTCTCATTTGTGGACCATCAATTGCTTTTTTTTTGTTGGTGCAAGGCAAGGCAGCTTTATTTGTAGAGCACATTTCAGCAACAGGGCAATTCAAAGTGCTTTACATAAACATCCAAGAACAAGTGCAAAAGAACATTAAGACATAATTAAAACAGTTATAAAAACATTAAAGATTAGAAAATAAAAACAAAAATAAAAGCTATAGGATAGAAGCTAAAATAGAATATAACACACAGGAGTAAAAGCTCTAGTGCAGTATATAAGATCATTATCTGCAGCAGCAAACAGGAAAGTGTTAAGCTTTGATTTAAAAGAACTCAGAGTTGGAGTTGGTCCTGCAGGTTTCTGGGAGCTTGTTCCAGATATTTGGTGCATCAAAACTCAACGCTGCTTCTTCTGCATGTTTAGTTCTGACTCTGCATGGGGACACTAAAGCAGACCTGATCTAGATGAACCTGAGAGGTCTGGATGGTTCATAACATAGCAGAAGGTCTGAAATGTATGCGTGCGTGTTGTTGTTGTTATTTAGTGGCTTTGACAGGCGCTCTCCTCCATGAGGTGCTGCTCTGTGCTGCTGGGAGTTCCCTGCTCGTGGGAAAAAAAAAACGATCAAGTGCTTGGTATTGATAGTGGATGAGAAAATTATGATCTACTGAATATATATATAAGGCATGTATTCTATTCTATAAAATGTATTCTGTGGGCTGTTTTTGCAGCCTGCCACAATGTAAAACACATTTTAGTCGTGTTTTTTTTTTGACATTGCGCAGTGATGTATGTGTTCGCCTGGGTTAAACAAATCCCATATAGGCTTTCCTGAAAGTTTGAGTGGATAACACCAGCTATGGGGTTGGAGCTTTACGCAGCAATTAATCCTCGCTTTCTCACCAGGCGGCCACTTTTTTTTCCATGCGCGCACAGCTTTGGACCGTCCGTGCGTAAAAATGCAAAATTCAATTTAAGGAATTAAAAGATTGTCCTTTTGGTGGTTTTGATTGTTTGTTTTTAAGGAAAGCACAACACTGCTCCTTCTCTCTTTCTCCCAAACACACACACATACACCCACAATCATACACACACACACACAGCCTGGCTCCCTCAAACCAATAGTTAAGGAATGCCACATACATGCTGTAAGTATACAGTATTTAGCTGAGGCTGAGCGCAGACCATGTCCTTGTCTTCTGTAATGTCCTTATTTTCCCTCAAGTAAAGCTCATGGATTTTTGTACACAGCATGAAAATATGCACTGCTGCTTTCCTGGTCCAGGATGTGGGCCAAAACATCTTGGGTGTGTGGCAAAGGGGGGGGGGGGAATCATTTCTCTCTAAGTTCCCTACACTCACTCACAAGTCATTATCAATGAGCCCAAACTGCATATTTCCCTGTTGCATGCAAGTGCCTGTGCTAATACTGAGAGACCTTACATCTGCATGGTGTTTTGTGTGAATGGATGCATGCATGCTGCTCACACTGTTGAAACGGCACACATGCCACCTACATGTGAATACACACTGTTGTGCGTTTAGAGCACTGCTGACGTCAGGCCTCCAGGAGCCTCTGTGTGTGTTTTCTTCTTCCTGGTTATTTGGTTTTGGCCACAGTAATGTGTGGTGTGCAAGCACTCAGCAGTCACATTGTCACACACACACACACACACACGCTTATGCATCCACCAGCGTGCACACACACACTCGTCGTCTTACTTTTTCACTTCCTGTCACTTGGCCTGTATATTTCTCTCTTTACTTCTCTTCCTGTGTCATTTTATATCTGTTTATCTCTATTTGCAGTCTCTGATTTAAGACAAAACAACATTATTTGCAATGTGGGAGCAAAGAGATCCTATCTTATAGCACTCCTCAGGCTAGTAAAGCAGAACACAATAAATAACAGCACTGAGACAGGTTATCAATGCATGCTTATTTCCAGTATCTCCACTTTGTGAGAAATGATTCCAAGCGCCCCTGTTGGACAGAGTGCGTAAAAGCAGGCCAGTGGTTTCCACCACCATCAGTCCGCAGCTCCAGAGCAGCCTCTCCTCCCAGACATTAACAAGCTATCCTCACCGCAGTTTGTACTGTTTACCCCTGTGCCATTATACAAACATATTGCGTAATGTGTTTATATAAAATGCCCCAGACTTCCTAGAAAGGTTTATATAAAAGTTTATATTGACAATAAAAATTAATGCTTGCAGGAATCTTTAAAAAGGGCTCCATATTTCTGTCCTTGGTTATGGATATTTACAGACATTTTTGCATGCAGAGTTCAGGAAAAAAAAACATGCAGAGGCTGTATCAGGTCAAAGAGCATCTGTTGGTTCCAGTTGATGCTGTTGTTGACATCAATGTTGTTATTCTGGAAGTTCTGGATAGCCTGGGAGACTGTGGAGCCCCATCACGTCACTAATTGATCAGGTGGTCACAGAGAAAGGGTGGGCTGCCAGCCTGCCTGCCCACACGAGCTACACCCCTACATGCCCGTCCGCCGCCCTCACCGCAGCTCTCGAACACAAAATCTGCTTCGAGTTAACGGTTTAAAACTGTGTCTGGGTGTGTGTGTGTGTGTGTATGAGCCGCCGCATGTGTGTTCCCATCGTCCCTCTGCCTCTCTCGGGACGTCTCCAAGCTCAGTTAGCTCCTCCGACTGTGGCTTTGTGGTGGTGTGGCCGACCGGGTGGCACATGGCGGGTAGTTTGGTCCTCTCCTATATTAGGGAGGAGTGTTTGGAGCCCCCCTCATGTCTTCGTCTCAGTCAGATGGTCCCCACTCTGTCTTTAACGATTTGACAGGAATCTTTGCCAGCACCACAGGCTATTAATATATCTGCTCCCTCATCGCCCACTTTACCTCTTACTGCCCTAAGCTCCGCCTACTCTTTTAGCCCCAAACCCCTACTCCCCCCCACGCTACACACATAAACACATACACAACATTTTCTTCTTCACAGCGTCCTTAAAAAGTCTTGTTTACACTCAGTTCCTCTCTGTGACTCTATCTCTTGGTCTGCATGCTGTGGAAATTTGTGGATATGAAATCGTCATGTTTCTGTTTATTACTTGGCTTCAGCTCTGGCTCCAAAACAACCCACAAGGCAATGAGCTAACTTTATTTCGTCTCTTTTAAACAGGCCTCTCTTAGGCGGTCCAGAAAAGCAGACACTGCTGGCATTAAAATGTTTTATCAGAATAGTAAAGTAAAGCTTTGGCTGAGAAGTAAGTTAGGGGAAAAATTGATGATATTTAGGAGCTGATTCCCCTGTTTTTGCACCACATGGGAGTTTTATCGTAAGATCTCCTAATAAAAGCCTTAAAGGGAAAACTCACCACCTTTTATGTGGATGTCCAATCAGTGTTGATGGTAAATGTAGTCGAATGAAGCAATGAATTCCTCAGTGCATGCTATATTGACAGAGAAAGTTGAGTTTGCAACTGCAAAATCTGTTATTATTCCTGCATCCAGCCCTGAGTTGGAGGCAAGGAAGAACTACAGTGTTTTCGCTGACTCAGATATTCATCCGTATTTATTCAAACCAGAGTATACGGCGTAAGAAATGCAGCAGAGAGGCCGAGGCTCCGGGCATCGGAAGCTCACGTGCAATGCATCCTGGTACATGTAGGCACTGCCAGAGAACTCAGCTTTCTCGGTCAATATAGCATGCACTGTAGAGTTTATTGCTTCAATTGACTATAATTTACCATCAACACTGATGGGACATCCACATAAAAGGTGGCAAATTTTCCCTTTAAGGTCGTTTAAAAAACATTTTAGTATTTGCAAAACCTTTATTTTATGTAAGAAAACAAATAGAGGTGCAATTTTACTGATTTTCTACATCAAGACCACATATGATTAGGTCGAACTTAAAAACTACTATACTTACACTTGTCAAACCTGGACTAGATAAGCCTCCAGAGACTGTTATAAACACAGCTTCAGATTTGTAAAACCTTTATTCTTTTTGCATTCAGATCACACGAGACAAATAAGAGTATTTAAGCAGTCCCTGGAGTCTAACCTAGTCCAGATTTGACAAGTGTAAGCATAGTGGTTTTTGATCTACAGCTGCTCTTCTCTAGTCTCTCAATGCAGAAAAAGTGGTGAAACTGGCCATTTTTGCCTTGAGGCTTTTACTTTGATATAAAACACCTGGAGTGGTGCAAAATCAGAGAATCAGACACCAAATTTCATCATTTATCTTTATCTTCTACAAATCTGGATGCTAAGTTCAATAAGTATGAAACATCTGTAAACTGATGACTTACCTTTACTCCTGCAGACAACGCTGGAAATCAGGTAGAAGAAGCCAATGTGACGGTGACGGTGACGGTGTTGCCCGGCGTGGCGACCGTGAAGGGTGGAGGTCACAGCCGGGGGTCGATGGACACCAGGCCTCCGCTGCACAACAAGCTGATCCAGAAGGATCAGAACAGGAAGACTCAGAGCTACAAGGTGGAGTCGGTCTCAGGAGGAGCCAACATGGACATGCACAACTTCTCCCTGGAGAACAAGAGGGAGACCGAGTATGTAAGTCACACCCAGAGGCAATGACATATAGATGTTAAACATGTTATATAGTATAGTTATGTGGAGGATAAAAGATAATGGTGGAGGTTCATAAAGACAGTTGTTGACTGCAATAAAATAAATGCCCAGCTTTCTATAAATAAATGCTGTTATGAATGCATATTCATATTGTTGAATGTCATGAAAGGTAATGCAAGACAGCTTTATTTGTATAGCGGATTTCAGCAACATGGCAATTCAAAGTGCTTTACATAAACATTCAAGAACATTGCTACAAATTGCAAAAGAACATTAAGACATAATTAAAGAGACTATTTGTAACTTTGTACGCGCATAAATGTAGCGGGTCGTCACGCATGCGCGCTCGCATATGCGCGTTCGCGTGTAGCCGCTGTACCCTCCTCCTCTGCCTGCTCGCCTTCACTCAGACAGCTCAGCTCGCTCCACCTCTAGACGTGAACGCGCGTTCACTACACACTGCAGAAGAGTTAGTTTAGCTCTGAGAATATCTAGTGAATGCACAGGGGACGTTTGTGCAGAAATAAATGCTGCAGCTCCTCCAGACCAACAGAGGTTTCCCGTGTCTTGTGAAGTGACGGAGCTCTACAGAGATTTACGTTGTCTTCTCGTTACCGACCGAGTGCCGGTGTCTCCTCTGCTCTCTCCGGCTGCGGGCGGAGAGAGCAGGGAGACACGCTGGAGAGCCCCGCTGCCTCAGCCTGCACTTAGGCAGGAAAAGCCAACACTAGGATCAGATCTAAATCATGTTCATGGAGAGACCTTCGTCTGGTCAGTTAACATTACTGCCAAGCAGCTGAAATATAGAGTGATATTGTGGTTTTAGCTGACGTGTGTCGCCTCACTGTTTTGAGCGATGCTCGTTCAGGTATATTGAGAGCGAGCAAGCGCGAGCCCGACGCTGACTTTCATTGATTTCACGGCCACAGGTGTCGCTGTTAAGAAGCATTTCTGAAAGTTACAAATAGTCCCTTTAAAACAGTTATAAAAACATTAAAGATTAGAAAATAAAAAACAAGCTAAAAAATAAAAGCTAGGATAGAAGCTAAAATAGAGTATAACACACAAGAGTAAAAGCTGTAGTGCAGTATATAAGATCATTATCTGGTTTAATAAAAGGCAGCAGCAGCAAACAGGAACGTTTTAAGCTTTGAAACCATGACAACCGGAAGAGAGTTTGTCTTGGCTGAAAACCGTTAGCTTACTAGCTAACTAGCTTCACAATATTTACCATTGGACAAATTTAACGTTATTAAACACAAATAGTGAAAAGAACAGTCCGTCACTGAGCAGCTCAAAACCGTTAGCTTGCTAGTTATTTTGCTATCTAACTAGGTAACCGGTTAGCTCTCCTCCTACGTTGTCTTCTTGTACACAACATTTAATAATGATTAATGGAGTTAGCCATTTGAAAACAGAAATAATACAATTCGCATAACGTTACCCAGAGAGAAGAGAGTCACTGAGAGGCTGAAAGCAGCTCCAGCTACCGTGTATTTGTATTTTGACACGTCTGTTGTCAAATTTAAACCACACTTAAGGGTGAAAATAATCAAGTTTCACACCGAGAGACTGAAAACTGCAAGCCAGCTGGTAAGCTTGCTTATTCAACTGCTAACTAGTTTGCTAACATGTACCTTGTGTACAGTATTTACCTTTACAGACACTTCCAGGTGTACCTGCTAGGCAGTGCAGCGTCATGTGTCCTCTGTTCTGTCAGGATACTTTAATTTATTTATTTTTTTTATTTTTTTTATTATTGCAAAATGACAGTAAACATAGTAACAGCAGGAAAACATTAAAATAATTTACATACATAAGAAGCATAGTGAAAACATAAACAAAGAGCTGTGCCAAACATAAAAGGACAACAGAAATGAAACAAAACCAACATAAAATAAAAAAATAAAATAAAAAAAGACCATGCAAGAGTATGTAAATAGATATAGATGTAGAAAAGATATTGCATACATTCATTGTTTTCATTGCTTTTTTGTTTTGTGAGGGAGAAATTGTTGACAGACATAGATCCATTTCTTTCATAAATACAAAGAAGTTTGGCTTTTTTTTGGTAAATTTACACTTGTGAATGTGGAACTTCGCGAGAATTAAAATTAGATTAATAAGAAAGAATGCATTACTGTCTTTGTCATTGTAATCATAGCAACCAAATACAATATTTCTATAGTACAGTGCAACATCTGAGAAAACGTTAACAAGTATAAATTATTGACATCTTTCCACAATTCACATGTAAATTTACAGGACCAGAATAAATGAGAGCAAGTTTCAGGATGTGCAGGATATCAGTATATCAGGATACTTTTGACAGACACCAGCAACTGAACTGACACTATTTGATGAAGTTACCTAATTAAATTACAAAATAAATGTAATAGTAATCAGTTACAGTTACTGAGAAAAATATGTAATTACATTACAGTTACTAATCAAAATGTTGTTGATTACAGTGATTACATCTGAATATATTCTTTTCTGTAAAAAAACTTTTTATGTAGGGTGTAATTCATTATGCAGCTTTGTTATAATGAAGAACTTTTAATTAAAATAATTAAAATAGTTACATTACTTATTACATTTTTAACAGGGTAAGTAGTAATCTGTGATCTATTACATTTCTAAAGTAACCTTCAGAACACTGATTGTGTTACAGTTATTTGTATTCCAAGTAAACCACATTAAACTGTCTATGAACCTCTAATATTGAAGTTTTACTAGTGTTATCATACACCTACTTAAAGGTACCCGGTGGTATTTTAACTGTTGTGTAATTGACACCAATGTTCACAATTTTTCAAGGCTGTCTTAAAACTATAGCTGCACCCTATGAACATTGAATCAATTACATTTTTTCATTAATTACCTCCAACCATCATCATCACCATATGCCAAGGAGAGGCAGCCGTCTGCAACTTTTTCATCCGGTGCCTTTGCTAGAAAGCAGTTCTTGGTCAGCGCCTTAACTCCAAGGCCACCAGGGCAAATGAGTGTGCAAATGTTTTGTATTTCAAGACTTCACTCACTGATTAGCACTGTTAGTAAAGTTGGAGAACTCTGACACTGAAATCACCTGCTGAGGCAGTAGGCCTTTGTCACAGAAGACATTTTGACATGTCACAGTAGGAAAAGCGCAGGTGTAAATAATACAATTAAAAAGCTGCTTTAATTTCAGGCTCCTGGTATCGTTCATTCTGGCTCACTGTCTCTCACTGGAACACTTGTATAGAACGGAGCCATTGTTAGTGTTATCAGTAACTTTTCCTACTATGACAAGTCAACATGTCTGCTGTGACAAAAGGCCTATATGTTGGAATTAAACCCTACAGACTGCTGGCTCTCCATGGCACATAGATGCAGTTGGCAAGAACGCACATCGCTGTCAACATGTGGTAGGTGGTGTGCGTGCAGCCTCGTGCATGTGCAGGAAAAAAACACAAGATGCAAACAGTATGGGGAATCTCTCAACACACACAAACATTGCTCTGCAGAGGAATTTGTGGTCAAACACTCCATAGGGTACCTTTAAGTTATGCACTATAATTTAAACAACATAATTTTGGTTGTGTTCTTTAAAACATTTTGTAAGAGACGTTACCACATTTTCCAGAAAGTTGACCTCTCATTTTAGGACTCTTCAACCTGAGCCTAACAGTGAGATCATCATCGCAACTCGATGTTGTTCAGACAAGTTACAGAAAAACATTTACGTTTTCCAAAAATAACGACTCAATTGTGTGGACTTTTGCATAAAAAAGATGTTCGAGACATTAAGATTATTTAATTTGTATATGATGTTGCTAGCCATGAAAATGATGGCAATCCACAGTTTTAATATATCTCTTAAAATAAGCATCATATAGCTCAAAGGATTTCTTTGAACAAGCAGATACCAAAAATATGTTATCATACAGCGTTTTCTTACTTTAAAAGTACTAAGAGGGTTAGATTGATGGGACATTTAGGGTTCAGAAGGTTAACTTTTATAGGTGTTCACCGTGAACTTCTATAATTGCATGTTCTTCATATTTGTGATTGTGTAAGGGTGAGTGTCTAACGCTGGCGTCGCCGGGGTGTGTTTGCCGTGTTGCTAGGGGCCGTGTCGGCGGGAGATGGAGAGCATCCTGAGCAGTCTTAAAATCAGCAACGTGCTCAACCCGAGAGGCTTCCGCATACCCAACTGTGACAGAAAGGGCTTCTACAAGAAAAAACAGGTGAATGTTACATCTCTCTTTTTCTCTCACACACTTAAACACACACACACACCGGCGGACATGCAAAAAGACCCACCGCATGCCTGAACACTTCCAAAGAATCCTCACCGACTCATCCCACCCACCCACACATGCACAATCCCCCCTTTTTTTTGCAGCTCGGGTTGCCTTGACAGCCACATCAACACTATATTATCAGAATGGCTAATAACCATGTATTACTCCGGTAAATGCACTGCAGCCGTCTGACTCATGCCTCACAGGAAATGAAGTCGGTCAGGTGTGTTTGTGGGTGTGCGGTGTGGGAGAGTGTGGGGGGTAGGGATGTAAGAATGTGGTCTGGGAGTGTGTGTGGCACGGTAGATGTGGCGGCAGGGGAGTGTATGTATGGCGCTTGTTTGATGGCGGTAGTTTTGGTGAGGGTGTGTAGGTGTGGGGTGCTGTTGGTGAGGTAAAGAAAACAAACAGGCCGTCACTGGTTTAGTTTTTCTTGTCTGTGGTACAGCAGACTCGGGCCACCCATGGCCTGCTCATTTGTAAGAAGGGGGGGGGGGGAAACGAGGAAGCTGAACTTCATTTGGAGTAGTCCGGTGGGTGATGTGCTGACCTTAGGGGAGGAAGGGTGAGGCGGGGAAGGTAGATGATGGATGGGAGGTGTGGTGGGGGCATTTCTGAGACATACGGCTTGTCAAGTAAATACCATCATCATCCCATTTCCTGAGGTTGGGAGCCTTATCGGAGGGATTCCACACAGCTAAAGCCCGTTCTGAGAAACGCATGAGTCACCAAAAAAAAAAGCACCATGAGTCAGAGACCAAGTCGAGCCATAACACACACACACACACACACACACACACACACACACACACTCACTAAAATCAACCTCACTCTTTCCCTAAAGTCTCCAAGGTGCGGTTTCATTGTTACTTTTATTAAAATCAGACTCTTCCTTGTTCTTTTCCTGGATTTCATCAACAAATACCTACCAGGAAAGTGTCAGTTCTGGTCTAAGCGTGTGTGTGTGTGTGTGTGTGTGTGTGTGTGTGTGTAAATGTGTGTGTGCAGCAGCGTGCCAGGCCTTGTCGCCCTTTTCTCAGAGGGCCGGTGGGGTGCAGGGTGTTGTGTTGAATCCATCCGAGGGGATGTGCCTTCACGGTGTGTTGCAGAGATTTATGACCGGAAACAGAGCGAAGAGGAGACCGTGTGAACCGTCTAGGGTGACAATACTGTGAAAAGAAGGGAGCAAAGGGGGGTGGGGGGGTTAGAGGGAGGGGTGAGGGGTGAGGGGGTGGATGGGTGAAGGACTGAGCAGAGGAAAAAAGGGGCATAACTATACACATGATACACAAGCTGTCTTAGTATCTTAAAGTGACACCCCACCCCGAAATCTTTTGATGTCAAACACTAACTGTTGAAAGGTGGCTGCTAAATGCTGGTAGTTTCATCTTTCATACGGACCTTTTTAACCAAATAGTACCAGGAATTAAACTAGGAACTAACACAGTTCCAGGAAGGATGGATCAATAAGAAGTAAAATAAGAACTTTACATAAGTCCCTTTTGTGCATTCCTGATAATGGATTAGATAACAGTAGATAACGGCAACGGTTTTCACACACAAAGAAACAATAACATAGAATCATTGTGTGGGATCTGCAGACGTGGACAACCTTTCACTCGTTTTTAGGCTGGTGTCATAGACTGTATATAAGAAGTGGACGTAGTCACAGTGACTCCACACATTGGTTTGTGGGTTGCTGTTTTGAAGCCTCGAGTTCAGCATTTTGGCCATCGCCATCTTGGTTTTTGTCCATCGCCATCATGTTTTTTTGCAACCAGAAGTGACATGAGAGGGTGGAGCTAAATACAACTGAATGCTGAATAAGGCATTTTTAGGCGTCCAAAATGTTACAATTAACTTTCATATACTGAAAACACACTGTGAAAGGGTTAAAGTTGCAAGACGAAAACACGGACAATTCCCAGACCGGACAACGCGGTGGTAGAGACCTGTCAATCACAAGGTAGCTATGCCCTAAAACATACCCTGCTTTATGGTCTATTTGACTCTAAATGGGACCATAATTCACTAAATGAACATCATGCTGTATTGAAGAAGACTTGAAACTAGCAATTGAGACCATAAACTCATGTTTACAATGTTTACTGAGGTAATAAATCAAGTGAGAAGTAGAGTCATTTTCTCATAGACTTCTATACAATCAGACTTCTTTTTGCAACCAGAGGAGTCGCCCCCTGCTGGCTTTTAGAAAGAATGCAAGTTTAAGGCACTTCAGCAATGGCTTCACTTTTCAGAACCGGAGGTTGCCCTCTGGCTATAGTACAGCTGCATTACATTGTTTTAATCCCATCCCTACACCACATGGGGATATTAGCAACAGCCACTTGTTGCTGTTGCTTTGAATGAATACAGATGTTGAAGCAGTTTTGAGGCGTGTTTGTGTTTGATCAGGGAGACCACTATGTGATATTAAGTACTGCAGTACTCTGTACCGACAGTTGCAGGGCCACCAGGAAGTGCTAACTCCAGAGAGAGGACTTTTGATGGGCAGGGACAGACACTGGAAACAGTTTCATCTGGTTGAAAAACATAAAAGAGTCCTAAGTTCCTGAAAAGGTATCTGGGTTTCTGGAAGAGAAAAGCAACTGTGGTAGAATTCATGTCGGTTACTATGGAATCCAGCGGTGATAAGTTTTCACAGCAGAAGAAAAGGATCGGAAACTTTTGAAACCCCTCCGGCAGCATAATTTGCCTCCTTACTGTCTACTCATGCTATGTTCAGTATGTTGCAACAACATGCGTCATTTGTAGCTCTTCACATTTGGCACTTGTTGTGACTACGTTGGCCTAGTGGGGTTGTTAAGCCGCTAACTGCACGCTTTTATTCAGCCATGTTCTGGGAAACAATGACTATTTAAATATACTGGGATGGATTGTGGAGAAGTGTGGGGTACGCTCAAAACGCAATGTAGTTTGTACGATGTGTCGTCTGACCGTGTCTGAAGGAAAAGTGTTTACAGCTGTTCAGAGCGGCCTCACTCAAAGATGGGTTGAGAAGCTCTGCTGTGAAATCCTGCAGACTTTCTCAACTCTGCACACCTGATCAATCGCTTTTAGCAACCCGTTCTCACTCCCAACTCGTCAAATACCACTGTTTGGTAAGTGCCCTCGGCATCGGATACTGACGAACGAACTGACAACGAACCGGGCTTTCATCTAACTCCAATGTAAAACCACCCGGGGCGTTACTCAATGGTCCGAGCACGTGGTGTAGTATCAGGAGCGTGAGAGTCTGCTCGGGGTGGTTGGGAGGTGGATGGGTCAAACAAACACAGGACTAACACCCAGGATATCGGGGACTTATTTTGTCACATAGTCCTGTGAGTCACGGGATCGCTAGTCCTGTGAGCGGTTAGTCACTTGGTAGTCAAGTGAGTCATACGTCGGTGAAGTTAACATCAACCGCGAACGTTTCCTAACCCTAACTGTAATGGATTATGTTGCATAAATCTAACTTCCCGTGAAAAAGGAAGATGACTTTGAAAGGACACTATGCATGTAACAAGCAGATATATTGACACGCCGTCCCTGGTCCGTCCAAAAGTAATGCAAGAGGGGCATCCCGTGCGTTGGTCTCTACGTCGTGTGCTCGGACTGTTGAGTAACGCCCAGGGTGGGTTTACATTGGCGTTCATTGAAAGCCCGGTTCGCTGCTTACAGTCGCTAAAGGGCACCTCCGAGCGTTGGTCTCTGATGCCGATGGGCACCGACCGAACGGCAGTATTTGACGAGGTGGAAGTGAGAATGTGCTGCTTTGTGACGTGAATGTTGGTTTTGGAAAGTTGTAGAAATAGTCTGATGCTTTTCCACTCAGAATACTTGCGACTATTGAAATCCATTGTAATCTAAATTAAGGACAAAAGTACCAACTTTGCACTTTTTTAAGACTACGGTGGGTGAGTTTTGATGCTAGAAGGATTGATCAGGGGGTAGAAATATTGTTTTAAGGGTCAACTATCATGAGGAAAAAGTCAAAAGCATGTCTGTGTGTGGTTGTCAGTGTATATGTTGCTGGTAATATGAGTGCCCCAGCACCGTAGGAGAAGGTTGAACAGTGTTAGCCCTACCTCGGCTACAGAGAAACCTATTTTTAGCAGCAGTTATATGAATTGGCCCAGTATCCCAGTACAGGCCATGCATGCCCAACACTGACCCACTCATTACACCCGTCAAAGTCTCACTCTCACTTTTCCTCTCTCTCTCTCTCTCTCTTTCTCTCTCTCTCAGGCTCTCTCTCTCTCTTATTCATCATTTCACCCACCCATCATTACCCCCATTGTGCCCTGCCTACAGTCGTCCACCCATCTTTTGTTCGGCCTGCCCGCTCCATCATTCTGTCCATCCTGCCCTTCCGCCCACCTGGCTTTTCCTTCCTTGTTTGGCCAGGAATCACCCCACAGAGGGTTGTGAATGGGACGACAGTGTCTGCGTCTCTCTCTGTGTACTCATTCAGAGTTTAGTGTGTGTGTTGAGAGGAAGAGGAGGAGGAGGAGGAGGAAGAGGCAGTGGGTTAAGGATGTGAGCCAGGTGCCTGCCTGCGTACTCTTATCCCTCCTCCCCCACTGGGTCCTGACAGTGCCAGGCCCATAAGGACTGACTTATTGAGCGTGACTCAGAAGGATCTGTGGAAACGTACACACCGACCACAATGGCTTTATAATAACTGGCCAACCTCCGGGGACCCAGACAGCTATTTTCACTCTGTCTCTCTCCCTTCGTTCGGTTCCCTCCCTGGATTTCTAATCCACCTCGCCTTCCTTCTCACTTGGGGACATGACGTTTTTTTACCGTGGCTGTTGCATAATATCTAGAGTAATATTTTTCAATACCAGTGCCAATAAGGTAACTGAGTTTCGGTACCGATAATCAATACCGTGGTTTGCAAATAGCAATGCATCAGTGTATAATGTCTTAAGACAGGCAACTGTGCAAGGACTTAAAAAGTTATGATTTATATCAGGAAATGTCTTATCAAAGAATAAGTTATGGCCAAGCAATCGATGTCAACTCTTGATACTGTTCGTTACTTGATTTTATGGACATATTTCAGTGTATATTCAACATTTTTGAGGTTTGATGGCGCATCATGATATGTGGGCTTCAGCTATAATCACTTTCATTATTGATTAATCTATTGTTGTTTTTTTCTTACAATCATTTAACTTCAAGGTGTACACTTTAGAATAATTTGAAACGGAGCAAAATAACTTACATTAGAAATGCAAATAATTGGTAGTTGGTAGTTTTAGTAGATAAATGACTTAGTTGGTAATCATATTTGCCGTTGATTCATTTTCCGTTAAAGGTGCAGTGTGTAGGATTTCGCGGCAGCTAGCAGTGAGGTTTCAGATTGCAACCAACTGAAACTCCTGTGTGCCAAGCGTGTAGGAAAACTACGGTGGCAGACGCGAAAACACAAATGACCCTATCTAGAGCCAGTGTTTGGTTTGTCCATTCTGGACTACTTTAGAAAACATGGCGGCCGGCTTTGTGAAGAGGAACCCCTAAGTGTTAAACACTGTTCCTTTAAGAGAGAATCGACTAAATATGTCCCATTTAAAAAGTGTCCTTCATGTCGTACAATCTCTCTTTCCAAAGTCACCACATCCAGTCATAACTTGCATTGATTATTTAGGCTCCTATTTTAAAGTTTGTGTGGCTTCATTCTTCTAAAACAAACACAAATTATTCTGGTGTTGAATTCACTGCGACTCTCATTAAACTATTTTTTAGAAAAAGCAATATCCTGCAGCTACTCCCAATGCACTTACAAACACAGATGCACCCTCTTTTACACAAATACATATATGTGCGCCCCTATACTCACACACACACATTGCATTTTATGAGCTTGTGTTTATCCTGTGGTCAGACCAGGCTCTTTTTAATGTCTGTGAAGCCCAGCGGCGCTGCTATTAGCTATAAAGACCAGCATCACAAGAGCACGCATTCATACGCACAACACACACACGCATACACGCCTCATAAAGGTAGCATTATGAACGTGCGGGGCGGATGAAATGGCCTTTTTCACTGACGGCCATGTGGACCACGCAGGGCCGGCGTCGGGCCGTAAGGCTGAGAATATGGGACACGAGAACTGAGCTGACCCCTGAGCCGAGATTCAGACTCTGTGGTTCAATATGCTTGGACTAGTGAGCACCTTAAAGGAATATCCCTCCAACATATGTATGTGTTGAGTATATACTGCTCACTGTGCTCTGAAAGTTTGTAGCTTGCTTCTTTATGAAGGACACTGACTGCAGTCAGCTTGGATTCAAGATGGATACAGCAAATTCCAAAAGCAACCCAGTTTCATAGCAAAAAAAGAGATCAAAATGTCCATAAAAAAAAACGACTTTTAAAGCTTTTACTGCGATTAATGTTACTGCCGCATAATTCACTTCTCCTCTGTCCATTTATGCTTGTGTTTCAAATAGAGCCTTCACAGGAAATTGTAGTAAAGAAATTCCAAAAATATGTCTAAGGTCATTTTTTATTCGAATACCCTCCTCACTACATATGTTGGTCAAAATTCTTAGAAAAAAAATAATTTCAGAGATCCTTATAAAAATATGCATATATGTTTTATGTTTACGTAAAAAAGAAATGGCTTAAATATTATATTTTTTAAGTTCTCTTTTCTTTAAGCTCAAAATCGCCTACAACATACTACTGACAAAATGTGTTAGTGGTATACAGTAGTATACAGTATACAGTAAATACTACATATTGCGTTTGTCAGTAGTATGCAGATTAAACTGTTAAATTGATTTATTTTGCAGCCATGCTTTAGCCTTTAAACTAGCTCTTAAAGCACAGGACAAAAATATGCAGGCGCTTGCTGTCACAGCAGTTTGTGGCGCTTCTCAGCTCTGAATACATCGGACCAATTTTTCGATTCACCATCAATTTTCGTAAAACTGACAATATTCAAAATTTGCACAGGTGATTTCTCGCCTCAAAAATTCTTAGAAGTGAATCTAGTGACGAAATAGTTACGCAAAATGTTTTAAAAAATGTGCCGTTTTCTGCTTGCATTGTGGGATACAGTAGGCGAGGTAGACTGGTCCAATGCATACTGGAGATTTTTTCCAAATCAGTACGACATCCGGGTATTTTGGCATACTGGAGATTTTGCTTTTGTTTTCATGCTGCATACTACATGCTACGTTTTGGCCAAATCAGTATGTGGTACTAGTATAGTCGGTTTTGAATTCAGCCTACTTTTGCACAAATAACAAACATAAACAGCTAAACATGCTAGCGACAAATGACAGTTGCGTATTAACCCATATTATGTTTTGTAGAAAATATGAATGTTTGGGACACAGTGAATAAACAAATGGACAAAGGAGAAGTGGAATATGCTGCATGGTTGGTTTTAAAAGTTGAATGTTTTTATAATTTTTTATGTGAAATTGGATCACTGTTGGAATCTATTGTCACCGTCATGAATCAAATAAGGCTACAAACTTATCCGAGCCACCTTTCGAGCCTTTTGGTGGAGTATTCCATTAAGGTACCAGGATTAGTTTGTATTTTAACAGGAAACCAGTGCAAAAATAATGTTTACATAACGTTTTGTAAAAAACTGAAAATCTATCTGTCTCAGTTGTAAAGTGACATCCAGTCCTCAGCGGACATTTGGCATTCTCCTACAACATATGTGTGTGTGTGTGTGTGTGTGTGTGTGTGTGTGCGTGCGTGCGTGTGTGTGTGTGTGTGTGTGTGTGTGTGTGTGTGTGTGTGCATGTGTGTAGATTGAAGCAGTAAAGAAAGGATCGCTTGAGATGACTGCTAATAGTTCACAGATGAAAGAGACTGAGCGGAAATTCAAAGGTAGCCAAGCAACAGGGGAATGCACACATGCACATTTTGCTCTTCCTCTCCCTTCCGCTTCTCCTTTGGCTTTTCAACCCTCCTATATACACACACACACACATGCACGCACACACACACATACACATACACACACACACACCAGGCACATACAGGACTCCATCATCATTAACCAGAGCAGAGGAACACAATGTTAAGCTCCTCTCCGCAGACTCGTCCACTGGGTCAGGGCTAAAATAGAAGTTGGCCGCAGACTCAGACGATGGTACCGTGAGGGAGAACGGAGGGAGGAGAGACAGAAAAAAAGAGTAAGACAGTAGAGGAGGAGGAGGAGGAAGAGAGGTAGGAGGAAAACTGAAAAGAATCTCTTGATGATGTTAGTGTGTGAGAATGGGGCGTGTTGGGCTGCGTACTTGCCCCCAGACTGCTGCAGTAGTTGTTGGCGAGGTATTTTAATAGGCCTCTGTCTCTATAAAGCTGCCTTTGATCATGCACTCAGGCTGGATGTTGACTACGCCGGAAACAGACACCTGGTCACACTCTAAAGCCCGTCTGTCTGTCTATCTCCGGGCCGCTGCACAACCGCCTACAATGCAGTCCGTAAGTATTAGGAGAGTTTTGTTTTTGGCATTTTGGGGAAATATCTCCCAAGAGAGTTACACAGTGACTGATTTCTTAACAAACAACACTGCCCGGCACTTCTGTGTGGTGGATAAGCTGCACTCTGGGAAGTCGTTGCTCTGTTGTTCGCCAAGAAACCGTTGCAGCACGCAACTCCCCGTAAAACCACAAATTGTTGTTTTTACATTTAAGCAATCGAGTTTATTCAGCATTAGAGATGTTAGTAGGTGTGTTTTTAAAATTTGGAAACAGCCATGCGAGCCGTTTCCCCTTGATTTCCAGACTTTATGCTAAGCTAGGCTAGTAATCTCCCGGCTACAGCTCCATACTTAACGTACAGACAGGAGAGTGGTATCGATCTTCTTATGCAACTCTTGGAAAGAACGTGAACAACCTATATAAACCGATGTTGACTCTTTGGTAGAAGATGCGGCACAAATTGCCAACACATTCTCATCCCGACTCGTCATATACTGACGCTTTGTCAGACCCCTTGGCCTCACTTTACGGTCGCAGTAAACATATGCTTAATGTTGTGAATTCAAACAAAAACACTTGTTTAGGTTGAGGCAACAACACCACTTAGTTAGGTTTAGGAAAAATCCTCATGGTTGGGCTTGAAATTACCACATTTTTCAAGTAAAAATTAAATTTAACTTTGTGAACAGCTGAATGTAACGCGAAAATGAAACGTAACGCGCGGGACACAAACAGTGGTCCCCTGGACTGTTTGGATGGGTCGTTGGACCCACCATCTCCCCTCCCGCCAGTCCTATATGTTTTTTCGCTCTTTAAACTACGTCACCACAGTCAACGACCACTTTCTCTGTGCAATCTCTTATGTTGAAGTCATCAATGTTATCAATGTAAGCCAACACGCCAGCGGCGTCTTGACACGGCACCGCAAGTTGCCGCGTGTCGGCTATAAACCACTGTCTTATTTCCCAGTGTCAGTGTTCATCAGCTCTTTAGAAAAGCAGCTATTATATCACATTTGCTCCTCAACTCATATCTTGGCTATCCAGTGTGCTAAATGATGCAACGCTGTCTGTTTGTTTTGCACTTGTGCAAACACTGTCGTGCTACTTCTGAGCTGGTTTGTGGTCTGATTCCTCCTTGAGCATGACACTCAACCAAATTGCTCCCAATGTACAGTATGTAAATGGGAAAATATGAATACACTGTGGACATAAGCATCTTCCAAATCAATGTAATCGTTATCATAATCATAATCATTATTCAACCGCAATAGCCCCCTAATGTAAGAAAATATCGATACACATGAGTATCGCGATATCATGTGTTGTGATACTGTATCGATTCTCCAAGAATATGTATTGATTTTTAATGAATCTCTTAAAAATCTGACAGCCGCTATTCGATATTTCGGAGGTTGTAGCGTTAAGTTAAGTTAAGTTAAGTTAAGTTAAGTTACGAGCAACATATGAAACTAGAAAACCGTTGTGAAGGAGGCTAAATCACGCTCCAAAGTTAGGCTAAATTTTGACGAGGAAAAAACTTTTTTTTTCAAAGGGGTCCCATGACCTCTGACCTCAAGATATGTGAATGAAAATGGGTTCTATGGGTACCAACGAGTCTCCACTTTACAGACATGCCCACTTCATGATAATCACATGCAGTATTTTGAATGCAGTATGTGTCATTTGTGCCTATTCTAAAATGTTGTATTTCTTGTGTGTTCTTTATGCTTTGACAATTTTCCTAAAATTAGGTTTGCAATGTATCGCAATATATTGAATCGTTACCCCTGTATCATGATATGTATTGTATCGCCAGATTCTTGCCAATACACAGCCCTAAACCGCAAGGGGTTGCTTGTCAGGAAAACGTGAATATAGGTTGTTTTAAGCTTTTAACAAAGGACCAATGTTGATGGTTAACGACCGACAGTCTCCATAAAATATTAATGGGAAACACTGTTAAATAGTACCATACAAACCAGTGTGTTTGCAGGTTTTACAGAACATAGTTTTGTCAGGATTAGATTGTCATGTAAGGGATAATGTACAGCGAGCCGGTCATTGTTGTGAAATAAACCCCGACAGGGTCTTGCATCGCCCTGAAGGGGTTTATTTCACAACAATGACCCAATAGCTGTGCTTTATCCCGCTTGTTACACGGCTACTTAAGAAATCAATAATTTGACACAAAAACGGTCCGCAAGAGTCCGACATCAGAACTGTGCCCTTAGTAACGGTCTGTTATACATAGCAACGGTCTGCTATAAAGAAATAATAGACCCATGAACGCTGTGATTGACCAATCAGGATCAAGAGGGTCGTGTAATAATACAAGGTAGTGTAGACTAAGTTAAGATTAATTTGCAAAGCCTGCATTAACTCTGTAACTCAGACAGTAATAAATGTAGACTGTGAATGTTTTATGGATTGTAGAACTCAAGCAAGTTTCAAGAGTGTGCTAATACATTTTCATACTGTACAGAAATGGATGGCAACCAATGGCGGCCTGGTAAGGCAAGTGGTTCGTAGTAAATGGGCTAAAAAATGCTAAACCACTGGTTTGGTCCTTTGATGCTCAAAGTAAGCAGTTAAACCTCAGAGCCATTGTTTCAATTGAAACCCAGTGTTCTGGTGAACAGAGTCACATATATACACTGTATGGACTGCCCCCTGTGGGACATCTGGTATTACTGCGTACGTGTGTGTGTGTGCGTGTGCAGGTGGGGGGTATGCATACCTACAGTAGATACAACTCTTGTTTGTGTGTGTTTACTGATGCGTGTTTATGTGCGTACACGCACGTGCGCTCGTGTACGTGCGGGCCATAATCAGCTCCAGATGATTTTGAGCGTCTGCCAGTTTCCCAGAATAGCAGCGCTGGTTTCCTTGCAGCCCTCCAACTGGCCTTGGCAAATATTTTAGCAACTCCATGTTTACCTTCACACTCCTTCACTCTCACTCACTCAGTGCGTTCCTCACCCCCCCACCCCCACCCCCACCCACGACCCCCTCCGCCCCCTCTCTATCGAAAATAATCTGCTTTTTCATCATTTACCCCCACTGGTCAGGAGCACATAAGCCTGATACTGTAAATAAACAGCTCACAGAGGGGACAAACTCAACGGCATGCTGGCTGCACGTGGACACCCGAGCGAGACTCTTTCACCGCTCTGATCTTGATGCATTTATTATCGTCTTTCACAAGGCGAGCAGCTGCATCATCTGCGGTGGTTAATCTCCGGTAGTTTCTGCACATGAAAGCTGGGAGGCAGCTCCAGACAGCGGGGCATTCCTCTCCGTGATCGATGAGATGTTTGTCTTATTAAGAGTTCTGCTGAGGCATGACTTGGCCTCCTCACAAGCATCCAAAATCTAAAAAAGCCAACAGAGAGAGAGAGATAGAGTCTTATTATAATACACGCATGCAGGTTGAAGGTGGTGTTGATAAAGCTGTGTCGGGGTTCCTCACCTTGGAAACGCTAATCTGTTTTCACAACGTGTCTCAAAGTGATAAGTCCGCCAGACTTTTCTTCCTGCGGCCTCTAAACTAAAGTTGGAAGCAAGTTGAGTGATGTTTGTCCACACCCTGCTGGTGCCTCCTGTCTGTGCAAATCTTCTTGTTGAAGGCTGTACATGTTAAACCTGCAGAAGGCAGAATGTTTTTGGCATCATGGGTCATCATTTCGTAATTCAAGTGTTCTGAGAGAAAACTAGACTTCTGCCCCTCCTCATGGCTCTGTTTTCAGTCTTCAGAGAATCTAGGGAGACTTTAGCCAATCACAGGTCATTTCAGAGAGAGACCGTTCCTATTGGCTGTTCATTCAACGGAGGCAGCTGTCAATCACTCACACCGATCAAACGGTCAAACTAGGCAGTGCTGATCAAATATGAATCAATATTCTGTTTTTCTAATGCCTATTTCTCGCCTCAAATGTTTTCAGAAACATCTTGTAGTGTACTGTTTAGCTGTAAAATGAGAAAGTTTGTGACCCGGCAGCCATGTTGAGATCAGTTGAGGAAACAGTACACTACAAGATGTTTCTGAAAACATTTGAGGCTAGAAATAGGCATTAGGGAAACAGAATATTAATTCATATTTGATCAGCGCTGCCTAGTTTGACCGTTTGATGGGAGTTTGCGAGTGATTGACAGCTGCTCAGAGACGGCAGGCTCCAGCTCGGCTCTGATTGGTTGTTTTCCTCTGCTCTGTGAAATCTTGCAGATGTCATTAGGAGCACCAGAGGACACAGAGGCACATGATTTGTTTCGGATTACCTGTCTCATGCTGTCAGGATAAAGTGACGTTTTTTTTAAAAATAACTTTTTTAAATCGTATTTGATTCTACCTACTGCTGCTTTAATCTTTGCATTTAGTAAAAGCAACCAAGCAGTATACTAATTGTTTTTCTCTACCTCTTTTTGCAGTGCCGTCCATCCAAAGGCAGGAGGCGGGGCTACTGCTGGTGCGTGGACAAATACGGGCAGCCTCTGCCGGGCTTCGACGGCAGGGAGCGGGGCGAGACTCAGTGCTACAACCTGGAGAGCAAATGAGAGGACGGAGGGACGTCGAGTGGACGGAGAGAGGAAGACAGAGAATAAGGGGGTGGGGGGGGGGGGGTGGGGGGAGACAGAGAGAGAAAGAGCCTACTTTGCTCTTGCATGTAGTTTTATGTAAACATTTGAAGGGGGCTCTGGACCTTTTGATTTCAGGTCCCATTTCTGTCGGAGAGTTAGAGGGGGAGGGGTGGAGCACGGCCTCGGCGACCCGGCCAAGCCTCCTGTCCATCACAGCTATCTGTCCTGTGCTTAGGGAACCTTTATCCTTTCTTTAAAACAAACAAACAATTAAGCTGAAAGCTGAGAGAGAAGATGTAGAAAAAGAGAATCCTACCATCTGCACTATTCTTTTAGAGAGAGAGGAAGGAGGGACTTTTCCACTCACTTTAAAGAGGACTCGTTTGTGACTGTGACCCGAAAAAAAAAAACGCACCACCACCGTTTTCTATTGTGCGTGACCGTCTGTGAGCGTGTAACCGTGAGTCTGTATGTGTGTGTGTCTTAATGTGTGAGCACCCGCATAACATACGCGCGCACAGCTGCATATCGGTGCAAGATGGCGTGCGAGTTCCCAAAAGTGTTTCTTTGTGTAAATACTGTATGTCACTAAAGCTCAGTTTAGAGATCCCCGGCCCCTGCTACCATTAAACAATGCAGAAGAATAATAACGTTTACTGGCTCAGGGTCAATTTTGAAGTGAAGGATTATGGGATTGCAGGGCTTTGGCTTGTTAACCAGCACCGAGGGCCCCTCCTCGCCGCCTCTTGCTTGTCCCTCGCCCCTGTTAGTGGGAAGGGAAAAGAGGCAAACCATGCAGTTACAGTGCCTTAAAACCAGACCTTTCCATGCCTCCCCTCCCCTTCACCCCCTGTAGTCCTCCAATAAAGGAATACTTCACTACAAATCTACCTGTTGAGTATCAAATACTCGTCCTCCGCAGGCTTCAACTGTGGCTCTGAAAAATTGGTTGCTTACACCTTCGTTTGAAGGATAGCGGCTGCTACGCTGCAAAAGCAGCATGAAAACATCCATAGAAACTTCTGAAACCACGCCTCCAGCAGGTTTCTAAGAACGCTACTTCCGACTATGAGTGTTTGGAACATACTGAAGGAACGGATCAACTGTGGATTAAGATGCAAAATGTGCCAAAATATTAGCTTGGTTACAGCTGTAATAAAAGCTCTTTAATCCGAAAAGAAGGTTGCGTTACTGTCTTAGCATCTGCTACCCACAGCTTTCATATCAACAAAATGAAAGACGCTGATGGATTACATTGCTCGCTACTCATTGGTTAGCGCAAAATGACCCCAAACAGCGTTCCCAGATGTACAATAACTATCGTATTTGTACAATATTTCTGCCCTGTGTACGATCAATAATGCCAAAAGTGCCATAAAGTACGATAATTTTACCATTTTGTGACGCTTATTCTCATTGTAATTAATTTCCGCATAGAAAATATGGCTCCTACGTCTGTGTTTACACATCTTTTCTCACGCGACCTCTTTCCAGCCAATCATGCTTGGTGTAGGCTATGATGTGGATGAACGTGACCCACAAGCACGGCTGTCGTTCTCTTAATTTTGTAATAGTAGGCTATTACAAAAATTGTCAGACTTATGGACACATACTCCCGTCCACGCATCATAACTACGTCAGCTTGAAAAAACGATGTGGGTAGATTTATAGGTGTGTCAAAAGTTGTTCAAATATGTGCATCTATCCTTTCATCCTTTTCCGGAGAACCCGGAGAAAACCCACGCTAACACGGGGAGAACATGCAAACTCCACACAGAAGGGGCCCCAAGCCGGGTTTGAACTGTGAGGCGGCAGTGCTAACCACCGTTTAAATAACACATTTACGCCTATTTGTTCTCGTGGTTATGACTCGCGTATGATAATTCCTCAAAATACGATAATTTTAAGCCTCTGGTGCGATAGTTTAACATTTCCCATTTGGCAACACTGACCCCAAATAACAGCTAACATCAGATTGAATGATGAAGCAAACACAAAACGGTGCTTCAGTCTATCAAGCCACCAAGTACGGCTGAGGGGACAGCTCTCGTCGTCGCTAGGCTAGCACAGTTAGCTGTTTATGTTTGCCGCATAGTAGCGATTGACGGACAGCTGAATAGCTAACGGCGCTAGCGACAAAGAGAACTTGTGTATTTAGCCATAATTTGGCAACGATATGAATGTACGGAACATAGCGCTCATACAAACTGAAAGTGGAGAGGTGGTTTGAGAAGTTTCCTTGGACTTTTTCCTGTTTGATGCTTTTGTGTTACTCTGGGTTGCAAATGGAGTCCACTGTAACGGCTGTGAATGGCGAGTATTTGAAACTCAAAGGAGAGATTGATGGTGGAGTATTGTCATGAGGTGCTCACATGCCGCCCTGCAGTCTTAGGGATCAGTTTAGTCTGACTTCTGTCTCTGTCCCACCTCTAACCTGCTCTCCTGTGTCCTCACCCCGTCCTTGTCCCGTGTCCGTCATGCAGCTCCGGTCTTCCAATCCCACATCTTTAACCACCCCTGTCTAAAACTTTGTCCTCGTCTGTGTGCCAGATCCCGTCCCCCGTCTCCAACCCACTAATCGGAGCTGTTAGTCCCCGCTCCAGCACCCCCGCCCCACCTCCGGTCCTCTTCCTGTCAGTGGTGCAAACCTGGTGTAGGCTTGTTTGAACGGGAGGAGCCCGTTGTGACCGGCCCAGCCCGCCGCAGGTGCCAGCTGCCCCTATGCTTCAAGCCCAAGCACAAGCACTTAAAGCACTTTAGCTGCGCCGGTACTCGTCAATGCATGCAGTTAAAAGACAATTGGACCTATCTGCATCTGCATGCCTTTCCTTCGAGGTAATGTCAGATGAAACAGTGTGATACTGTAAGAAAACAATAATAACCCAGGGAGGAGGGGCTGTAAAAAAGAAGAAAAAAAAAAAGCTACACCAGGACTTCTGACAGCAAACTTAGCGAACACCCCTCAGAAAATTTTCCATTCAATGCAACTATTTCTCTTTTTTTTTTTGTTGTTGTTGTTTTTGTTTCTTTGAAAAAAAAAAATGTTTGTATGATCGTATGCCAACAAATCTCCACAAGGTGGACACAGCACCAAATATGCATTCACACAAGTGGTAGGGGGTCTGAGGGAGGAGGCGGGGTCCTCCCCGAGGAGCTTCCTGCCCGATGCTCTCCTACATCCTGTGTAAAGACTTGAAAAGTGGAGAGAGCGCCGACAAAGAATGCTTGCCCAGTAGCTTGGTAGCATGAAATCGGCTGTACACTTCCTTTAATAGAGAGCAGCAACCTACAACCAACCTGTTGGTGCTATATCCCACCTACTCAAAGACTTGATGTACGGGGAGGAACATACATACAAATATGTTTAAGCTATTCCCTCCCTAATATTTGTAAGTGTGTCTTTTTATATATTATTATTATTATTATTATTATTTCCTGGCCAGCTATGTGTCTGACTAGACATCATGTACAGTACTTAAAAATAAAAATTATTTATCTAAGAAAGAATTATAAGCTGATCCAAACTAGGTTTTCTTATGAACAATTCAGTGACTCACCGATTGCACAGCAAAGTCTATTTGATTCAGTGTATTTTGGGGAATATAATCACTAATGAATGTTTTTATTTTTGAATGAACCTTTTTCCTTCTGTCGCTCAGCAGGGTCATTTGTAAGCTCCGTGCCCGGCAGGCGAGTTTCAGCCTCGGGTAAAAATCTGTGTCAGTCAGGCACTCAGGTCTCTGGTCATCTTGCAGTAGTTCACTGCTTCTTCTTAAAGGCCAGTGAACGTCTCACCTCTCAGTAAGTCACTTCTCTCCATGCACACCCAGCCATCCCGCCTCTTAGTGCAGAGCCAGGGTCACACTTCTGTTATGTCACTTCTTCACTTCTTTTTATTATTATTTTTCCCTGCTGGTCACGTTAAGAATCTCTCTGTTCACGGGTAAATGTATTTTTGTTTTATCCTTCAAAGAGTTATTTTGATTCAAGCTTTTCATGATACTAAACTAGGAAATCACACAGCTATTATTTTCTCTGAGAAAAGAAATGATTCAAAATATAAGTTGTATTTAATGTCTTTTTTTTTTTTTTTAAATAAAAAGTGAACACATTTTAAGAGCTCTGCTGTTTTCTCTTCCTTGACTTGTTTTGGTTGTTTTTTGTTTTTTTAGAAAGAAACAGGCCTGTGTTGTCATCAGCAGCTAATAGGCCGATCAACTAGACTTCATTTCTGCAGGAAATCAGGACACAAAATTTGCTCCTGTTGAAGTCTTTGAATGCAATCAGGCTCCCCTCAGTCTTTGGAATGTGTCAATAAGGATAAAGCAAAGGTTCAATTTGTAAAGAATAAAAATAAATCTGGTGGTGCCAGGCAGGCTGGCAGTGGGCACGAGAGGTTGAGGCGAATTCCTGTGCCCGACCAAGGCAAACAGAGAGCGGGTCAAAAGGCAGCGCGGAGCTGCATGTCCCCGCGAACTGCCTAAAGTTAGACAAGGACCTCCACTTTAGAGCACCGCGATAACACTGCACACAAACACACCCAATATAGAAAAATGCGGTGCAGGAGTGCATCCACACGCAGACTTTCATAATCACGTCCTGATGGAGCTGTTGTGATGCTCATGTTTTGCCACCTATGGATGTTTGTGCACAAAGTAAACGTGCCTGAGGTGAAAGAGAGGCCAGAAGCGCAGAGCTGAGGTTAATGTTTTTATTAAATATATCACCTTTTTTTCATCTTACATTACAATTACAAAAGTGTACATACACACGTGTGAGCACTTTGGAATAGACTCACACACACACAATAATTCTCTCTCCAACAGCAGCATGTAGATACAGAGCAGAGGTGTCGTGGCGCACCGTGGGCTCTTTGTGGTCATGTGTTCTTGGTCAGAGAGACATGTAAAGTAAAATCTTCTTTTTTCGACAAATACATCAACACAACTGACAGCAGACACATAAATATCGGAGGTAGGTAAATGTAGAAATACCCGTCTGAGAGGCGGCGCAGGGAGGCGCCGCCCGTCATGCTCATCTGCAACCCCATGGAACCATGGGAAATGTTTTCTGAGTACTGTTTGAGGATTCCTGACTGAGAGTTTTGCATTCACTGACAAGAGCTGATCATGTGTCACATCAGAAAATAAAAGACAACAAAAAAAAGACATATAACAATGGCAACAATGTGAAAATCAATCATAAAAACATTTAGAAATACTTCTAAATGACATTTGGTCACTCAGTGCTTTTGTTCTTGCTTGGTTTTTTTGCCTCAAAAACCAAACCGCCAGACAACTCCTTTAAGGGTAGAGCGAGCTCAACTCAGCGGTGGAGTTACTCAGGGCCAAGATACATATATACACTTTATACACCCATAAAAATAATAATATAATAATAACATTAAGGCAAAAAAATGATATAAATACTCATAAAATAATTACAAATAAAATGAAAATAAATAAGGCTGAAGAGTAGAAGGAAATGCATCAATATTAAAATCTTTTCAGGAAAAACAAAAATAGATTTTTTTTTCTCTTTGGGACGGGAGTTTGAAGAGGAGGGAGGAAGGTGAGGGGTTCAGGGTGGCTGGGACCTCAAAAGGCTCCGTAATGACAGTGTACCTGAATTAAACACCACCATGGACAAAGATCAATAAATAAACAGCTATATCAAAAAAGGAAAAATCAGTGGCTTGCTTCTTCTTTTTTTTTGTGAGATCTGCATCAGTGGTTGAACTCTTTTTAAGGGCACTCGGCGTCTGCAGGCAGGTCGGTCGACCCTAAAATCTTCTTGCCGTTCCAGGAGTTCACGCACCAACATCGACCCCTCTGTCCGTCCAGAGAGGACTCACACTGCAGGAGAAACAGAAACAAACATTTTGTTATTCAAACTGCTTTCATTTTCATTCACACAGGTACGGTCATGCATGCAGCACCAACTGGGTGACATCACACTCAAACAAAACACACTCTGGATGAGCAAACAGTGCTGAACAGATCCCTGCCTGCAACACACACACACACACACACACACAATCATTGTGGTTGACATAATCTTGGCTCACACACACACACACACACACAACTTTCAGTTTTCATGCTCAGTGGAGACCATGAATCCAACACACATCATGCTGAAGAAGACACCAACCTGTTTGGGTTTGTAGAGCCCGTGTTTGTCACAGTTGGGGAGGTAGAATCTGGTTAACTTGTCTCCCAATTTCTGCTGGGATTTGGCAATCTTGTCCATGGCTCTCTGCAGCTCAACGTGACACGGCCCCTGTGGAGAGGAGAAAGGTGAAAGAAGGGTTAAATCAGAATCAGAATCGTCTTTATTGCCAGGTGTAAGAGGTATACACTAGGAATTTGCTTTGGTTTTGTTGGTGCAAGTAAGCAGTATAATAACAAAAGAATAGATAAAAACGTTAGAATAAGATAAGAATAAAAAAAATGAATTTCTACCAATATACAATATACAAAATAAGCTATAAACAAAAATAAACATGATATAAACAGATAGTGCAAATATTGCCAGATAACTGAGCTCTGTACCTGCACAGGGTGCCAACACACTGAAATAATAATAATGCTTTATTATCTATCAGCAAGCACGTGGGACTGACATCAATTTAAAACTTGTAATAACAAGCATCCCCCCATCCATCTCTCCTCAAACAGCACACGAGCTCCCCCTTGTGGTGCACGAGCCCTCTTCCCTTAAAAACCTCCCCCCAAAAAACTTATAGTAACATATTTACACACACAGGGGGGATTTCACACATTTCACACACTGTTTTTTTGTTTTGGATCTCACCTGTTCGACCAGTTTCCTGCGGATGGCGTTGAGTTTGGCTTTCATGCTCTCCTGAGCGTCGGCAGCAGCCCTCGGGTCGTAGGGCTTAGTGTGGCCGGGCAGGTAGAGGCTGGAGCCGGGCTCCGAGGGCACGACTGCTGCGTTCTCCATCTCCACCTCTGCCTCTCCCTGGTCTGGAGAAGAGATGAAGGGACAAATAAATGAATGAATGTGGATGTGTATATGTGTATATATGTGTATGTAGGTATATATTTTAAATGTTTTTTATTTATTTTTTTCTCTTCTTCTTCTTCTTCTTCTTATTTCATGACTTATTTGTGGATACTCTCCCTGTGTTGATTTCTCTACAATTTAAATGTTATGTATCCAGGATTGAGAATCAGTTAGGTCTTTTGTGGCCAGCTGTGGCTGTCTGTGTGTGTGTTGTTATCAGGTATGATTGTGTGAGTGTTGTTCTGGAAAAACAGAAATGAACTTTCCTTGTATAGTGACTGTTCTATTGATTATTGACAATTAATAAAAAGACCTTTGAAGAAGAAGAAGAAGAAGAAGAATGTGAAGCAGGAGCTGACTGGATGTAACTGATGATCAGACAAGCCAAGTCTCTTTTAGGGGGGGATTGCAAGAGAATTTTTGCAAGATGTGGTCTAAATGTGGAGGCCTTACCTTGCGTCTGGGTCTCTGTGGTGGTCTCTGGCTCCGTGCTGGTCTCCGGGCTGCACACGGCTTGTCCCCGGGTGAGTGAGTGCAGCGGCCGGGGGTCTCCGGGTCTCGGGCTGCACTTCAGCCCGGATCCGCACGGCGCCGTGTAGATCCCGCACAGCTCCTCGGCCAGCAGCGCGCAGGCGAGGCAGCATCCGCAGCCGGGCTCCCGCAGCACCTCGGCGCATCCGGGCGCCACCGCGGGACACAGGAGCAGCTTCTCCGGGGAGCACGGGGCGCAGCGGATCGGCTCTGGACCCGAGACCACCGGGGACCCCAGAGTCCCTGTCAGCACCACCACCACCACCACCACCACCACGACGTGCTGCAGATGTAATCCACCCAACATAGTAGAGAGCTGGAAATGTATAAGAGCAAAAGGTATAGAGAGAGAATCTAACGGTAAAGGTGTAGATAGAAGCAGGCTGGTTTCTTGCTCAGTTGTGTCTTTCGTTTTGATTTTGGGTAAAATGTCTAACTGTCCGTTGCGCGCAGCCGTATTTATAGCCGGGTCTCTCTCTCTCTGTGTCTGTGTGAGTGTTTGACGCATCATCGGCGTTATGAATGATTTGTGAAAAGAAGGTGTGATGATACGATGGGCTCTGATTGGCCCGCCGGTGTCCGGTCATGCGAGCTCATTTGAATACAACGATCACGTCAATATTTATTTTGGAAACAGGCGGCGCTTGCACGTATCGCCGGTTTTGTGACGACACCAAGGGTCTGATGTTGCAACCGAGGACCCCCACCCCCCCACCACAACCTGTTCTCACCCTCGTGCTACACTAAAACAACAGAGAAAGAGAGTTTTCTTTTCTTGTGTGCTTGTTTCCACGAGTTTGAAATGAGACATCAGAGCTGATTGAATGGATTTGTGAAACACTTTCATTGTTTCCTGACACAAGAACAACGTGGTCTATTCATGCACAGGTTCCTCCATTAATTGTCCTTCTTACACAACTTTTGGGGAAAACTATTAATGAGGCGCAGATTACGCACGCCCACGCCGCGCGCAGAGAGAGAAAGAGAGCGCGTGGGCTTCGAACCACCGGCTCTATAATGCTCCATGATGGGAAAGAAAGCATCCAGCATCATTCAGCATTCAGCAGAGGGATAATAAACTTTTTTTTTTTTTTTTTTTTTTAAGGAATAGCATGCGCAAATGAGGGGTCACCGTTTACGCGCAGTGAGTCAGAGTCCTCTCGGTCCCTCTGGCGCGCACTGAAGCTGAAGCTTTTGGGTCATTTCCAGGAGATGTCCCGGTGTAATTACCCCGTTTCCTGAGATAATAATAGACCAAAAGCTCTGGATGGTGGACTGCTGCGCTGACATGGCCACAGACACGTCCCCCTCTGCCTCTCCGCGGTCTCTGTGGAGGTCTCTGTGGAGGCTCTGATGGTCCCACAATGGACAACCTGCACGTTTTCACGGCTTGATGCAAAAAAAGCATTTGTTGTCCTGTCACTGACATGTGATAATGTTGTTCCCTCTGTTTGCAAAAAAAGAGACCCTGATCTCTCATTTTTCCTCATTTTTATTAATGACCTTGACTTTTTTTCTGATGCAACTGGCTGTAGCAGCTACTGTGTGATCCATGCAATTGCTTTAAAGTGTTGCATCATCTGTTAACTGGTGTTAACAACAGTCACTCTCACGTGATGCTCAGATTTGTGTTCCTCAAAGCCCCCGGGCTAAATGAGGTTTATAGTGTGATAATCTGATGTGGCGTGAGAGCGTTTTATTATACCCACATGCTATAACATCTTCATCTCTGTGTTAAGGTGTATTCAGTTCAGCTCAGGTTTATGGGGGAGAGTAGTACATGAAGTACATTGACTCAAGTACAGGTACTTAATTAACTTGAGTATTCCCATTTAGCACTTTGCACTTCTATTTCATAGCAATTCAGAGGGACATAATGCATAGATTTATGATTTCCATCTGAAAAGATCTGATCAGTTCATAAAATACTATACATTATTATATATATATATATATATATATATATATATAGTTCATATGAGCTCCACCTGTATGAAAGACACCATTAAAACGTTGCTTAAGCTGCAGTGGGTAGAAATAGAGCAAATACGACTAAAAAAAAGTTATTTTTATAATACGGTCACTTTAACCTTACAGTAGTGCATGAGACAGGTAATATGAAAAAAAATCATGTGCCTCTGTGTCCTCCAGTGCTCCTAATGGCATCTGCAAGACCGGAGTAAAACAACCAATCAGAGCAGAGCTGGAGCCTTGCCGTCTCTGAGCAGCTGTCAATCACTCACAAACTCTGATCAAACAGTCAAACTAGGCAGCGCTGATCAAATATGAATCAATACTCTGTTACTGTCGTGCCTATTTGTTGCATAAAATGTTTTCAGAAACATCTTGTAGTGTACGGTTTAGCTGTAAAATTAGAAAGTTTGTGACCTGACAGCCATGTTGAGATCAGCTGAGGAAATACCAAGCACCGCCCACCAGCCGGAGCAAACTTTCTCATTTTACAGCTAAACGGTACACTACAAGATGTTTCTGAAAACATTTGATGCGAGAAATAGGCATTACAGTAACAGAATATTGATTCATATTTGATCAGGGCTGCCTAGTTTGACCCTTTGATCGGAGTTCACGAGTGATTGACAGCTGCCTCCGTTGAATGAACAGCCAATAAGAATGCTCTCTCTCTGAAATGACCTGTGATTGGCCAAAGTCTTCTAGGCTAGAATTTTTAAAGCCTGAAAACAGAGCCATGAGGAGGTGCCCGATTATGCCAAAAACATTCTGCCTCCTGCAGGTTTACTGCATCAATAATAATAACCCAAGTGGAGTAAAAACGGCAATATTTCCCTCTGAAATGTAGTGGAGTAGAAGTGCAAAGTAGCATAAAATGGAAGTAGAGGTACCATAAACTTGTCCGCTAGTCTGCATAATGAATACTTATAGTACAGCTCTCAGGTAAAAGTACAGTAGAAAGTACAATGTAGTTTACACCTTTAACATAGAAGTATAGGGATGCATAAAATGGAAATGCTCAAGTAAAGTAAAAGTACCTCAACATTTCCCTCATTATAGATTTCACTACCCAACAATATATAAAGTAGTTAAAATGAGCTCCACCTGTATCAAAGAAAACATTGAAATGTTGCTTACATCTTAATGCATCAATAATTATAGCCTAAGTGGAGTTAAAACTGCAATATTTCCCTTTGAAATGTAGTGAAGTAGAAGTGTAAAGTAGCATAAAATGGATGTAATCAAGTAAAGTACCTTAAACTTAGCTGCTAGTCTGCATAATGAGTACTTATAGTACAGCTTTCAGGTGAATGTACAGTAGAAAGTACAATGTAGTGTACACATCTAAAACAGAAGTACAGGGATGTATAAAATGGAAATGCTCAGACAAAGTAAAATTGGCCTCAAGTACAGTACTTACTTAGTTACTTTTTACCATTACACTCTGAAATGGGCTAGTCTGGATTGGGTACTATTCATTAACATATTACTCTTAACACATTTGTACTTTAACCTAATTACATTTTGAATGCAGGACTTGTAATGGAGTATTTGAACATTGTGGTATTACTGCTTCTACATGTACCTTAAAAGGAGATTTGTCAAGTATTTAATACTCTTATCAACATGGGAGTGGGCAAATATATATATAAATATGCTTGCTTTATGCAAATGTATGTGTATACTTATTATTGGAAATCAATTAACAACACAAAACAATGGCAAATATTGTCCAGAAACCCTCACAGGTACTACATTTAGCATAACAAATATGTTCAAATCATAACATGGCAAACTGCAGCCCAACAGACAACAACAGCTGTCAGTGTGTCAGTGTGCTGACTTGACTATGACTTGCCCCAAACTGCATGTGATTATCATAAAGTGGGCATGTCTGTAAATGGGGGAGTTGTGGGTACCCATAGAACCCATTTTCATTCACATATCTTGAGGTCAGAGGTCAAGGGACCCCTTTGAAAATGGCTTCTTTTTTTACCATAGCAATTACAGATCAGTTACAAACGTTTCTGGTGTAAAATAAAACAAAGTGTGTGGGAAACATTACTAATTTTTGGATAATGTCTTTATGGCTGTACCATTCCATCAAATGGAAATATGTTGTGCTTCATTTTGCACACATTTCCCCCCAAACTCAGGCTGACGTAACCCGTTTGCCACTAAAACATAGAATAAAGTGTTGTGGGTTGGAACAAAGTTTGGCTGCACAGCATGCATAGTTCATAATGACTGGTCTACTGGCGGGACACTGAGGTTTAAGGGTTTTATTTAGTCCATTCTATCAATAATTCATGTGATGTGTGCAGATGTGTGGCCAATGCAGCATGTCCTACAGGATGTCCAAATGTTTGTTTTCTCGCACTCTCGCTGAACAGGAAGTCCTTTAATCCCTAAGCCCAATTCTCATCATGAAAACACTAGTTTACAGCGGCAGGAAGAGGTATACTTGTATTTCACTTAAAACACTCCATTACATTTCAAAAAGGATGCACTTTTAACTCCACTACATTTATTTTGACAGTTGCACATACTTACGTTGTAGTATGTATAATGATATAGCACGCCGACAGTGGTGGAGGAAGTATTTAGATTTTTTACTTGAGTAAAAGTAGCAGTACAACAGTGTAAAAATACTTCATTACAAGCTAAATTCGGCCGAAGACTGCATTCAAAATATTCTTTCAGTAAAAGTATGGAAGTATTATTAGATAAATGTCAAGTTTTCAAAATAAAAGTACTTGAAATGCAGCAGAATAATGCCCATGTGTGTGTTATAATATTACATATGATATTATTATATTATTACTGATAATGTGTATAGCATTGTAGTACAATAGGGTTTATATATTGTTATATATCATACTTTATTTTGTAAAATATGAATCAGCGAGTAACTACTGTCAGATAAGTGTAGTTGAGTAAAAAGTGTTTTATTTTTCCCCTGAAATATGGTGAAGTAGAAGTATAAAGTAGCCATTCAATGGAAATACTCAATTAAAGTACAAGTACCTTTAAGTCCTACTTAGGATAGGAACAGTACTTGAGTAAAGTAGTAGTAGTTTAGAAGTCTGCGTACTTTTACTTTTACTTTTAGAGTAAAAAGTATATAGCTCTTAATACCATACTTACTTACTTACTTACTTACTTACTAGAGGACAGTAAAGGAGCATTTTTGCATTACGGTACTGCTACTTTTCTTAAGTGAAGAATCGGAATACTTTGTTCCACTACTGCTAACACATCTGCTCAAATAAAACACTGTCACTGAATTGCTAAACTTTACGACTCCATTTACGTGTTTCATGATGTACTTGCAGTATATTTATCTCAGTCTGTCCTCAGTTGAACTGTGTTTTGAGCACTCGGCGTCCTTGCGAGGGAATGTGGACTCCGGGGCCGCTGCGAGCTGAAATGTGGTATGGACGGGTCATTTATTCTCATGTTCTTAACTCTCCTTGGGAAGGGTTCCGCTCTAGTGTAAACCCTGTCTGTCTGTCTGTGATATTTTATGATATGTGGCCTCATATGCCCGGCTGATGTAGAGCACAGCGTGGGATTGTCTGTGGAATTAGTAGGTTGATGTAAAGACGGAGAGGCATGAGGGATTAGAACATGTGGAGTGTTCTCATGGAGGAGCCACATGTGGTAGCTGACAGATTTTTTTTTTTTTTTGTGCTGTCAGATCAGAGAGACGGAGGGGTCAAACAGAGCACAGTTATCTCAGGTCAGGGACAGACCTACTTTTTCAAAAACACATGTACACAGCGGGATCAATCGGAGCCCCGAGACCCCGACAGGAAAAGCACAAAGCCCATGTATGGCTGCTGCAGGGTTTGTGTTTGGGAGAGCGATGATAAGGGGGGGTTTGGAGGTGTGTGTGTGAGGGGGAGGGGGGTAGGGTTTTCCCATCTCTTTCAGATGTCACATGATGGAGATCAAACGGCGCTTGGCATTGAACGTCCCAAGACTGGAATGTTTACCTTTGACAAGAGCACCGGGAAAAACAGTCTTGTTGTCTCAGGAGCTGCTCACACCCACACACACACACACACACACACACACACACACACACACACACACGCATGCACACACAAATACACACCCTCCGGGTCCCATTTAAACCTTGCCCTTTGGAGGGCGTCAAAAGGGGGTATCTACGACAGATGAGCTCAGAAAAACAGGGTTGTTTGAAATCACGCCCACAGAAAGAATGCACACCTGCGTGAATACTACACAGGCTGACACCCAGAGGCTCTCTGAGGTGAACGTATATATAAATTATTATGTACCTCCGTCACTCGTGAGGAGGGGTCAGGTGTAATACGAGACAGGTGGTTAAACACGTGTAACAGCCGGTAACAATGGCAACAAGGAGGACATAAACATACACAATCAGACAAGACGGGAACAGTTCCGGGAGTTATTGAGTTAAGTGAACGTATGGAAACGTACAGGCAGGCAGGTACAAGTTCGAGGGTCAAGGGTTCAGGTTCAGGTACAGGCAGTGGCGGACTCAGGCTGTCTGAGGGGCAGGGGGGAAAAAAATTAAAGGGGCACCAGCTGCATGCGGCGGGGCACCAGAGCACAGAAAGTTTTCTAGCATGTAGGGCACCCTAAAGGGCACTGCATCATGTTTTTTTCTACCATAGGGGCATCCAAGAGGGCATTTTTGCTGTGTTTTTATTCCACAGTGGGTACAGGTACAGGTTCAGGTTCAGGTTGCAGGTACGGGTGGCTCGAAAGCAAATGCGGCATGAAACAATAATGACAATATGACTGGGGAAAATGGGCTGGCATGTACTGTACTGACTGACTAGTAAGGGAAATGGAGAACAGGTGAGCAGGTGGAGGACCAGGTGATGGGAGTGCCACAGCAGGGAGTGGCTGGATGTCCGAGACAGGTTTTTAAAACCTGTATTTATTCAGGAGGAGTTTTTTTCAGGAACGCCTGATCACATTCACACCGTTACACATTCACACCTGGAAGCTGCCCAGTACAACCACAGTCTGATTTGCTGGCCACTGAGCACATCCACTGGAGCAGTTGGGGTTAAGTGCCTTGCTCAAGGGCACCTCAGTGGTGGTAATGAGGGCGGTGCGAGCGCTGCTTTTCACTTTCCCCACCCAGATTTATCCTGCCGGTCCAGGGGATCGAACCGGAAACCTTTCGGTCTCAAGCTTGCTTCTCTAACCTTTAGAAGAGCCCACTAAGTCAGGTGACTGGGACAGGTGGAAAAGTCTGAGAGCATCTGGTAGACAGGTAGAGAATGACCTGGGGAAGAGGGAATGTTGCTGGAGGTACAACTTCAGACAAAAAGACAACTTCAGACAAATCATGGTCAGCCATTCATCTTGAAGGAAAAACATTCATTAAAAAAATGATTTTAAAGGTACCCTGTGGTGTTTGTGACCACTGGCGGTGTTACCACTGGGCTTTTAATTGTGGGTCCCAAATTTGTTTGTATCCAGCACACACATGAGGACGCACATGCACAAGTCACATTTGGTTACATGCTATTCTGCTGATCCACAGTTTGTGGCAGTAAATGTAGCAATGCACCAACAAGGGCAGTGAAGAAGAAGATTGTTAGCAAGTTAACATGAATGTAAACAGTGCACAAATAAAAGTTCAGAGGTTTCTCATTCCATAAGCATAGATTGTATATAAGAAGGGGATTTAGTCACTGTGACGTCACCCATTGGTTTGTGGACTTCTGTTTTAAAGCCTCGAATTCAGCATTTTTGTCCGTCACCATCTTGGGTTTTTGTAACCAGAAGTGACATAAGAGGAAGGAGCTAAGTACAACCCAACTCTGAATAAGACATTTTTAGGCAACCAAAATGTTACAATTATCTTTCATGAACTGAAAACACACTGTGAAAGAAAGGGTTAAAGTCCTAAGACGAAAATGTGGACAACTCCCAGACCGGACAACGCCGTGGTAGCGACCTGTCAATCACAAGGTAGCTACGTCCTAAAGCATACCCTGCTTTATGGTGTATTTGACTCTAAATGGGACTATGATTTACTAAATGAACACTATGCTGTATTGAAGAAGACTTGAAACTAACGATTTAGACCATAAACTCATGTTTACAATGTTTACTGAGGTAATAAATCAAGTGAGAAGTAAGCTCATTTTCTCATAGACTTCTATACAATCAGACTTCTTTTTGCAACCAGAGGAGTCGCCCCCTGCTGGCTATAAGAAAGAATGCAAGTTTAAGGCACTTCCGCACTGGCCTCACTTTTCAGAGCCGGAGGTTGCCCACTGATTATAAGCCATCAGGTCAGCAGTTATAATCCATTTTCTAATTGGGAATTAGTTGTCAATAATTGGGCTAAGTGATTGAACGACCCATTAATGGGGTGTTACGTATGAATTAAAGAGCCTTTTTTAAAGTCTAAATTATCAGACAGTGGTACAAAGGTTGGCATCACAAGGTGTATTAGGGCTAGGAGGGTTTATGGGTTAAAGCAAGGATTGATAGGACAACTTGGCCCCCAAAATGTTTTTTCATTAAAACACACCACGTAGATGAGAGCGATGAATATTTAAAGCTGCTGTACTGGTGCAGATGGGAGCTCTGTCGGTCCCAGGACACGTCAGCGGCGTGGTCTGGTTAACCAGTGTCCTCTCCCAGGGCTGAGAATCAGCGGCCAGGAATGTGATGTGAGCGGGCACAATGACGCTAATCCCCGGCAAAGTTGTTCTTTTTCTTCTCCTCTCCTTCTCACAAGATTTCCTTAATCGGATAATCCATGTCTTATTAAACAGGCAACGCAGATCACAGATTGAGGTCTGGGAGAAAAACACTGAAACAGAGCCGGGGTCATTCACGGCGGAGAGGTCTCGGGACACTCTCGCTGCTTTAATATGGTGAATTGGGAGATGGATTTATTCGTTAGACCGCAGCGTCTTGGCATGTTGTAAGATAGTTCGCATTTGTGTGTGTGTGTTTCTGTGTGTTTTCGAATAAGTGTATATGTTTGCGAGCTTGTGATTGTACACTTGTGTGTGGGAAACCCAGGAAATCCAGGCTCCCATGCGCCAGCAGCCATTGTGTTTAGTTTCCTTCTCTCTCTCTCTCTCTCTCTGAGTGTGTGTGTGTGTGTGTGCGTGTGTGTGTGTGTTTAGCTGCAGTGCTTCCCTCTCTCGTGGTAGCTCTAATGAGAAGTAGGAGGAAGTCCGAGCCAGAGGATTGCACTTGGCAAAGTTGACTGGAAACAATCTCATGAATGGGTCAGGGGAGCTGTGTTGGTAGGATTTACCATTATTTTGTCCCCATGCAGGAACAAGTTTGAGTTTTCCATCCAAACCCGCTGTTACTTTACTCTCTGTCCTCCTCCCCTTTCCTTTCATCAAATGTGAGTCTGAATTTACAATAGAACAGTCTGTCCAGAACATCCACATCAAAGAGTGTTCTGCGGTGAATAAAGACTGAAAGATCATCTACAGCGAGGAACAGCTACAGTCGCCACTCTTTGTGATGTTGACTGGATTGACTCTCTTTGGCTCCACTTCACTTCACTTTCAACTTCATTGTACCCAAGGGGAGCAGATAATTGTGCAGCATGGAATGACAGTACAGGCAGGAGGAGTGTAGTTTTGCACTGAAGAGTACATTTTTTCACAGATCATAACAAGCACATAATGAGCTTCAGATGAGCGTTTTGAGGCACCACAAAGGTAAAAAAAAAAAAGTATCTCTCGTATAATAGGCAGTTTCCAAAAAGATTTCCCCTCTCTTCTAATGGTGTCTGGCTGTGGGGATAGTTTCGGTTTTATGTGCTAAAACTTGAGACTTCTGATGCCTTCCTAAATATGTTATTTTTTACGTCAAATCTCTTCTGCAAGCGAGACTTGGCCAAGACAGCGTCATAAAAAGTTGCAGACAAAATATTACAAAATAAAATATAATCTGGCGACATTAAAAAACAATAATAAAATCAAACAACAATATCAAGACTAGAAGTAGAATTTAGTCTTTAACTCTGCCAGATTAATCAGTTTCAGACTGTTGTGTCTGTTCTTCAGGGACAGACAGCAGACATGTGTATTGTGATCTGAGATGACATTTGTAAGATAAAATAAGTTTTTTAGAAACATGATGGAAGTTTGCACAGATTATACCGACAACCCCAGTTGATTTATGGGCAGAGATGGCCAGCCAAGTCCAGAATACAAAGCACAATGACGAGTGAGTGTTTTTAATTTGGTTCCCTTTGTTAAACAGAGTTGAACATGTGGGTATGCTAATTCATACATGTGTTCATGCGCAATAAATCACCGTAATCAATTTTAGTTGCTGTGGGTTGGGACTGCGTTATCAGCTGTAACCGCCGTATGAGAGCAGTGCAGAGCGGCACCCGTGAACTCAGAACACACACAGAAGGAGAGAGACTTCATTCTCTGCTCAGGTAGACATTACTCCTCTATATCTTTACATAGCAGTACACCTGGCAAACGTCAGCAGTTAGGTTCAGGCAACAAAATGACTTAATTAGATTAAGGGAAAACGTCATGTTTGGGCTTAAAATAAAACTTATACTCAAACGTTATTACAATCGTCATATACATACAGGTACATACATGAAATTTGACCTCTGCATTTAACCCATACCTAGGAGAAATTGGCGGTTGTAAAGGACAAGGACACGTCAACACGCAGACAGTAGAAGCCGAGGATCAAACCGCCAACCTTGTGGTTAAAGGACGACCCGCTCAACCCACTGAGCTACAGCTGCCCCGTAAACTATAAGTACGTAAACAGAGTAAAATACACACGGAAACAACGTAACACATCTACGGAAAACACGTCACAAATGTCAATAAAAAACGTGACAATCGTCACGTGACAAACGTCGCTAACGTAACTCATAAAACAAAACACTGGTCTCGAACACCGGCCTCTGGTTAAAAGTCCTGTGTTTGTTGGACCCATGCTCCTCCTCTCCCATCCACCATAAGTGGTCTTTCTAACTTTTTATTCTACATCACTAGCTCTTGCCTTAGCATTTATACGTGGATGCATTTACATTGCAGTCAGTACAGGATACATGGCGTACAAATGACACGCGGAAATCAAGAAAGGCGTATTTATTGCACGCTAAATACCTTGCGCATTATCGTGTCTTACATACAGCTTTCCGTGTGAACGGGCTGGCCCCTGAGTTGTAATAATATCCACAATGTCTGAAGGCTTCCTCCTTGCATTATAAAATCACATCACCTTTGTTCAGTCTGAATTCAACACAAGCTTGAGACGAGTGAGCTGAGACTGCAAAATATTAAAGGCATACTGCAGTTTATGAAGTGTATCTGAGAGCGAAGGAGGTGGATAATAATAATAATTTAATTTGCGCTCCTCAGAGCATTGAAGTTTTGTCAAAATTAAATGGCAATACTATATATATTATAATATATTTTTTCAATACTTTGAGTATCACAACTTCCAATTACAACCATTGTATTTGGGAAGCAAATACCCCCCCCCCCCCCCCCCCCCCCCCCTCCCAAACTATCTGGGTAGAAAAATAGGAGGAAAGGAAAAATATGTTCTTATGTAATGTTAGCAATGGGACGTCCCTTGTCAGTCTGTAGGTCAAAGTATTGTTCTCTAGATCTGTTTTCCACAGGGTTTATCAGTTTACCTCAGGACACCGTGATCCGCTCTGTTTCGGAGGTTATTATGACATTTTTTGCGTGTTTTAAGGTGTTTTCTCTCAGCACGTCACATTCCATCTGCGTGGACGTTCAGAAGAGACCAAACATGCAGGAGCTGTTGCAGAGGGTTAGTAAGGGTCACTGCTGTTCTTACACAACATGGAGTTCATTGACCCTGTGTGTATCTGTGCTGATGTACTCGCGGGGAAAACATAACGTACATGACAGAGAATAACACTCTTGCGCTGGGGAAATCCTTGATGAGGAACAATCTCGTGGGAGGATGTTTTTTCTCAACTAATCAGTTTTTTGTTTTGGGCTTTTCGTTGGAGGTCTCCAGGAGATGTTTTGTTTCTCACTTTTAAAGAAACTCTGTTGTGACACAAAATTTCTTGGAAGTCTTGGAAGTCTTCTTGGATTTTCAGTTCTGTACGCTGAAAGCGTTTGAGCGCTTAATCCCTGCATATGGACTTGATCAAATCTAAAAAGCAATCCTTCAGGGTGAATCATGTGCTTTAACCCTAAACTGTGCTCCGCGCCTGACAGTGTGATAGCCTTGGGAGACTAAAAGTAGAGTAAATAGTCTGTATGTCTGAACTTGCTTCTGGCGCTGGATGATCCAGTACACTGGTGATCAGACTTTTGGGCTTGTAACCACTAAAACTCTCCAAGATTTCTGAAAATCTGGTGGAAGGGTCCCTCTAGCAATAGGAACTTTACTGTATGTGTTGCATTTGCAACACAGACCTACTTTGACTAAAGACCCAATCCCAATGTCCACAGTCACAGACTCGTAGACGTTGAGGTGTTCCTGCAATGTCCGTGAGGGTTTAGGGCCGTCCCGCTGTCAAATCGTCAACTCCTTGAGGGCTCCCTCGCTGACATTTTGAGCCCTTTATGAACAATTTCCGTAAATGCGCATTTCAGCAGACTTTGCCTGAGGGAATTACCCACAATTCATAGCATTGTGACAAAACACAAGGTTACCACGGTTACCAGGGGAAGCCTGGAGACTTAAAAAAAAAAAGAGGGACAGCACATGGGAGTTCAGCCAAACATATATAAATTTACACAGAAACATTAACATTAAGGACTTAAGATGGTACTTGAACACCTGGAATCAGAGGAATGCAGCATTAGACTATATTACACACCTGGTTTATTCATCAAACATTTCTTTTAATTTTGCTTAATGAAGTTTGATAAAAACAAGTACATAGATTTTTTGACAGTTACCTCCCATAAGGGAAGAACCTGGAAGACGTTCAAATAGGTAGTAAAAAAAAGTAAAATAAAAACTCACAATTGGCATCGTCAAGGTAACATAATATGTCACCACAAAGTGCTGTCCCATTCATATTTATACCATTTCAAGACTTACGGCCTGAGGGTTCAGGACTTCAGGCCTTAGGGGGGACATTGGGATTGGGTCTATAAATAGTAAAGACGTGTGGAAACAAGCTATTTTTTGAACAAGTGCTAACGACAACATCAATACGCACAATTACAAGGAAAGTTGTGCGGATTGCTTGAAGAAAAAATCCTGTCTCGCACATGGTATTACATAATTTCCCATGTCACTTGTCGCGTGTGTTTTTGTGACAAAATGTAGTTTGGAGACGAGACATAGTCATGGGGGATTCCTCCCAGTGAAAGATCTTGTAGTGTGTGACCCCTGTCGCCGGTCTATCATGTAGTGTGAAAACCACACCAACTTCAAGACTCTCGATTACAAGACAGATGTGTAGTGCGAACAGAACAGCAATCTGACGACTTTGAAAGCTGTGTACTATAAATTGGCTTAAGACATTACTTAAAGCAGCATTATTATGGCATTTTTGCCCAATGATGCCAAAAACATTCTGCCTACTGCAGGTTAAAGTGTTAATAGTGTAGCCTTATTGAGTAAATCATTAGTTTGAAACTAGCCGGTAATTACTACTGTACGAACTTAGGAAGGATTTTACACACAAACTTGAGTGATAGATTTATGGCGAGTGGTCAAACTTGATGAGTTAAAGCACTATAAAAACAATACTGGAGTAGGATAAACACCAGCCAACCTGGCGACCAAAAAATTTATTTTATTACTGGCTTATACTGTAACTTTAAATCACATTCATATAGCAGATGCTTTAATTGACTTCATAGAAATTTTGAATTTTGAATAAAAGAAACTACTACCACCTAAGCTACAGCCCTTTATGTAAGGGATAATGTACAGCAGACCGGTCATTGAATACCCAACAGTCCTTCAGGGCGATGAGAGACAGCATCGCCCTGAAGGGGATTCTTTCACAACAATGACCTGCTAGCTGTACATTATCCTGCTTATTACACGGCTACTTACTGAAGAAATCAATATTTTGACACAAAAACGGTCCGCCGGAGTCCAACATCAGCCGTGTAATAAAAAGCATTAGCAAATGATTTATTAACCATTAATAAAGCCATTAATTAGCCCACAGCTTATCAACCCTTTATAAATGTTGTCTGTTTTGAAAATGGTACCAAAAAGCAAATTTTTGAGTTGCAGAAATGTCTTTTCCTCCGCTTTCCTATCTTGTTAATATCTCACGAGCCATCAGATTTATCTTGCAACCCATTTAGGGGTCTTGACCCCCAATTTAGGAACCACTGATCCGGGACACCAGGGTTTCTTTCTCCTATTTCCATGGCGAGAAAGTCCTGTTTGTTCTCAGGTACCCGCTGCAGACGTAATACATGTTTGCTGTTGAACTGAAAGTTCACCTCCTGTTTGGCCTCACTCACACACAAAAACGCACCTCACGTAAACAACGGAGATATACAAACACGCATGCTACTGAAAAATGAACATAAACAAAGTTAGACTCATGCGCGCACACACTTACGCAGTGAGGGGGCGGTGTTTTTCCTCCCACGCTCCACTGTCCAGATGTCAGTAGGGTTTACAGTAAGGGATGTTATGACACACAGGGTCATTGGGTAAGCAGTGCGAGGGAGGGGCGGGGGCAGTAAAACTATCGTTAACCCTGCTGAGCGTCCCGCTCGGCTGCGTCACTGCCCCGTTCTCCCCTCGCCATGACTCAGGCTGCTGATAGACGAACGTTCCGCTCCACCACCACAGCTGCAAACGAGGCCTAAAAAGGTCCATTTCCGCTCGCTTATCTCAGAGTGTGTGAGTGTGTATGCGTTGTTTGATCATATCTGAGAGTCCAGCAGGTGGTAAACACACACACGCACACACACACACACACACACACACACTGGCTGTGCATTTCTGGGGTTATCAACATAAAGTGGAGTATTGACGTCCACTGAAGTGATTGCACACATTCAGCATGAATCACAAAGCTAACAGAACAAGAAGAAGAAGAAGAAGAAGAAGAAGGAGGTCGGTCGACTGGTTTATTATTTACTCGTTGGAAAACACAACCCCGATGGTTTCGTGTCAGGGCACGATCTTATTGTGTTGCCATGACAACCTGTCACTCAGGATGCTCCGCATGCCACAGCACTTCCAGCTGCTTTACTCTACACACACACACACACACACACACACACATCAGCAGCAAACACACACATTTTCACATCGCTGATGAATGTTTGGAAGTCGGTTCTTCCTGCGACAGGACTTGAAACATCCCTTCGCACTCAACTCGACACACAAACAGACACAATGATAAAGCCCTACATACAGGCCGTTTGTTTTGCTTTCTTTTTCCTTTTACCACCCCCCCCACCCCCCAACCCCCCGTTCGTTTGCTGGATTCCTCTGTTCGGGGGTGAGGAGGGAGACAGAAACAACCCACTGAGCTTCTGACACCTTTCTCACACTCCTGCAGTGTCCCATAGACAGAAAGACTGTCCTCTTCAGAAAAATTAAAGAATTTGACACCAGAGTTCAGTTTGCGTTCTACCAACAGTCATTGTGAGGTGGCAGATCAGAAAAGTTGTTCTGGAAGGAGCTGACGTATTTCCTCGATTTTTAAAGACGTAGTCATGAATGATCTGGTGCTTCTCGTTGAGGTTTATCAATTTATTATATCGTTGTTTGTGTTTTTTAATGTTTTTTCTTGTTTTTTGGGGGGTATTTTAAGATTATTTCTTTATTCCATTTTGCCTTTATTAGATAGTGAGAGTGACAGGCGCCCATGTTTTTTCTTGTTAAGTTTTGTGTATGTGTTCTAATTGCATTGCTAGGCAACAGCTCGGGTCCATGTTTACTTCCTGTCAGCGTATGTCATTCACATACACTGCAAACGGAAATGAACTGGGACACATTTGGAATGTTTACGTCCTGACTGGGACACTGCTGCTGAAACCTGAATGATACCCTACTATAGGCTACAAATAACACAGGAAAGCACTTTAACACTATGGGTAAACATACAAACACATCACTTTAACCCTATAATGTTCCAGTTAGAATAGTATTGGAGTATTATAGGCCTGCTATAGAAGATGCATAGCTCACGTATAATAATAGCAATAAAACCACAGCTGATTGATGACACAGTATAACATGCTTAAAGAAATAATGAACAAATAGGAGATTGCTGATACCAGCCGATACACACGGCAACATGTCAATAAGAGAGTACTGCCACATATTGTTTTCCACTTCAAGCACTGCAGTGATGTGACAGGTGACGTCGATTAACTGGGGGAGCAGAGAAAGAAATCCATATGTGTAATTAATTACATGAACGATGGGTCGATTTATTGTCCCAATGAGCCAGTGAGCCAACTGAAGCCATGATTCATGTTATTGATCACACCTGTGTCTTTTTCTGCTATTAAATGTCAAACTGTCTGCTGTGAAAAGGGCCAGTTGACTTACTTGTATGGAAAATCTTCTTTAGTGCTGAAACGGTGAGTCTTAAACTCTACTGGACTGGTGCGCTCTTTACAAACTGGTTTTGTGTGGTCAAGCTTTGTTTAAACTTTTAAAACCTTCATTTCAAGTCTAGTAGAGACCTCAAAATGTTTAATACTAAATATACTGTATGGGCAAACCTTGTGAGAAATGTGTGTAAAATGTCTTTTATCAAGCAAGCAAATGTCAGACAGTTGCTTTTTTCAGAGTAAAAACCTTAGTTACAGCCCTCATGACATATTTATTAAAGTACATGTGTTTTTGTCATCTGACATTGAACTCATCTTTTCAACATTAACAAACTTTATGAGCACTACATATCAGAAATCGAAGGTTGTCCCACTTGTGGTATTTGTTATCTGTACATATCGTATAGTATCTGCTCTCCACACAAACACACACACACACACACACGCACACACACACGCACACACACACACACATGCACCGCCGTCATGTTTTTCTGTTGGCAGACGGGCTCATAACATCAGCGTGAGGCTCCTTCTGAACAACAGGCTGACATTGACCCTGATGTTCCTCCAAACTTCTTACATCAGTCTGTTTTTCTACTGTTACGTAACTTTATAACTGAGTTTGATGGCCCCTCCATAGGCACTGTTTGTGTGTGTGTGTGTGTGTGTGTGTGTTGGTGAAAATGAGCCCAGGGAGAGCGCGTTGTTACTCCAGGAGACACGTCCCCCCCGCTGGCTTTATTTTTATAACCATAATACGTCCATATCATCGCAGTGCAAACACTTATAGTATAAAATATTGTCTTTAACAAAATGTACATTCACATAAAACATCTCATTAAATACATCTTCAACAAAAGAACTTGACAAATATCGTATCATTCATAATATATCTCTGAAAAAGACTCTACAATGTACAATAATAGCAAGTAATACCTACATATAACAATTGAAACCCGTATCATACAGTATGAAAATATCCAATTTACAGGAAAAATATTGTACACAACTCCTTTTCGTCAACTTTCCGTAAACTGTTTTTAAAGCAAGTGTATAAAAAATCCTCATTTTTAATCTCTTAGAAACTCAAAGTAAGTATTCGAGCTACTATTTAAATCTATTTGAAGTATGATAAGAAGTACAACAACATCATTTCAGTCAGGTTATGGTGTCCAAATAAATCTCTCCCAAAAAAAAAAAAAATCAACACTTGCCATCAGTTTGTTACAAAACTTTTAAAGAACAGCTGAAACGGTAAAAATACAGGCATTCGACAAAATGAAAATCCACAATAACCGTAGCCACACATTCAGTTGTGCTACAGCCTCGACACCGAAAAAGTTTTGATATGTTTATGAAAATAGGTTGGCACATTTGAAAACCGGCTACCTGTTGACTACAGCAGGAGCGGGGAGGAGGAGGGACCCCCGGGCCTGATGTCAAACCGTCCTGAAAATGTCCTCGAAAAAAAAGGTTCGCACACCAAGCTCATGAAGAAGACACGGGTCAAAAAAGCACCTTACATTCAAGAGGACCGCTACCTTTAGCGCATGCATGAGGACTACATTAAAACAGTGTGTGTCCGCTGCTCGGCCCGTATGAATGTTCCATCAAAAGCATGCATGTAAGAGCCACAGGCTTGCAGGCAGTGCATGCTAGAACAGATTAGAGGAGAGTTAATGGCTGTGGTAAGCCGTACTGTGAGTAGCATGCTATACCATAAAATAAATCATCTGGATTTAGTATGAGGAAGCCAGACACGGAGGTTTGGGTGTCTCCTCATAAACAGCAAGTTTTTCTTCTCTCGACCGAAGCAGCTTTTAGTTCATAAAAATAGTAGAACGGATATAATATAATAGAAAATATTTCTTAATAAACAAAAAATGTTTTTTTAAATAGAATTCCACGAGGAAGGAATCACACTCGCACAATACAGAAAATAAGTTTGTTCTAAGTCATGCTTCAACTTTCACGGAGATACAGACCGCTGTGGCTAGCTATGCACACTCTATTGGCTACATACACTATCAGGTCAAAAATAGGATCCAGCTGGCTACATGCAAGGGGGGGCTGAGATTAGGAGACGAACCGCTTTATTGCTACACTTTGACGAGGAAGAATCTGGAAGTCAAGCATCACAGGGAAAACAGACAGCAAACAGGACCGAAATGCAGCAGTGGCATCATGCACTTAAAGTCGCTGAGCGGCTTGGCTCAGGGAACCAAGAGTTTACCTCATGTGCCGTCGGAGGGTTAAAGTGAAAGGGGGGGCGCGTAAACGTCCAGGAAATGATTGAAGGCAATGCCCTGTCGTATTTTGGCGAGTTCATACCGTTAAACTGCCATTTACAATTATACATTTGGCTTCATCCACTTTAAAACATATTGGACAACAATGCCCCTATAATAAATTCATCTGAATTCCAATAAATCAATCAATCTAAAAGGCAACAAAAAAAAAAGATGGCAAGAAACTCATTGTGAGGAGTGGTCGCTAAGGCAACAGCACTGATTTGGTTTTATACTGAGAGAAAAAAGGGTCAGCTAGAGTTGTTAAAGGAATTTTCCGGATGGTGCGAGAGGCTTGCGTGCTACACTATCAATTGTGAAATTGTTTTTATTTTGATGCTGATTTCGTTTGTTATAGTAGACTCTGAAAGCCGCGGAGACACCCTTGGCCTTTGATTGGTCACGGAGCAACGTGGCTAAAGCATCCTGTATCCTGTTTCACGACACCCCGCGGTGTTAAACAACAAACGGGGCTCGAGTGTGGAGGGAGAGTCCCGATCGAGGCCGCCTCCAGCCCTAAACGCAGTCCAGGACCCGAGTCCAGGCCTCCTATTGGACGATGAGTGTCTCAGCTGCCTCCCACAGACAGTAGAGGAAGAGTGGAGGTCGGCCCTACTTTTTTCTTCTTTTAATAAACTCTCTCTGCTACTGCTATCTTCCACGCCACCTCCACTCTCGTTTTCTTGTTTCCCACGATCAAATGGAGAGAGACCGTCACACCGTTGCCGTGGGGACAGAGGGCAGGTATCTGGTGGTGCTGGTGGAGGTGGTCGGCTTGGCCACGCCCGGGCTCGGGGCCCTGCTGGTGCCGAAGGTGGTCACGGTGGGGGCGGGGCTCAGCCTGGTGCACACGCTGCCCCCGGTGAACGCGCTGGACCGGCGCTCGGCGTTGCCGGGCTGCTGCTGGGTTTGAGAGAGCTTGCCGCCTTGCCTACGCCCCTCCAGGAAGTATGTAAGCATCTGACCTTTGCCCTTCACGCTGACCTGGCCCCGGCAGACAAAGTTGTAGTAGTTGGTGAGGATGCGATGGACTTCTTCTGTGACCTGGAGAAGAAATACAGAGGGATGAGGTTTTGTCAGTGTTTCTCAGGATGTCTTACAGATGTCAGTTCTTCATGTTAGAAGACAGTTTGGCAAAAAAAGCTCTCAAATACGTGACATTGTTTTCACTTAAAACAATGTACAGAAGGACTTGACATTGTCAGAGATTATTTTTGGTGATGTAAAGGTGCTCTATACTGTATGCTATTTGCTATGTAAAGGTATAGAGGAGTAATGTCTACCTGAGCAGAGAATGAAGTAGCCCTCCCTCTGTGTGTGTTGTAATCCGAGTTTATAACATATAACAGTTTATCCATCCACCCAGCACTTCTGTACGGCCAGGAAAACTAAGCTAAAAACTAAACTGACGTCTCCCTAAAACCACAGATTGTTAATTTTTTCTGCTTGGATGTTTTTTCTGTTTGTATGCTGTTCTTTTGACCAGGTCTCTTTTGAATCAGATTCTAATCTCAATGAGACTTTTGCCTGGTAATATAAAGGGAAATAAAGAAGACTTTATAAAGTACTGTACCTGTATCTTTCCTGGTACTCCAGTGCTGTCCATCCTGCTGGCTACGTTCACTGTGTTTCCCCAGATGTCGTACTGAGGCCTTCTGGCTCCAATCACTCCTGCCACCACTGGTCCCACATTGATACCTGGACACATGAACAAAACGAGGAGCTGAAACACACCCAGATTTCTTTTAAAACACTCAAGTTGAAGCTGATTTTTATAAGTCTCTGAGTGCTGACAGTTAGAACGACGTGGCATTCGAACACTTTCTTTTTAAAGCTGCCAGTGGTGTTGTTACATAACTGAGACAAAGTAGGCATTTTACAATGTCCTTTCACTTAAGACTTGAGTTCACATGAAACTTGAAAGCAAAAAACAAAAACAAAAACAAAGAAAAAAAAATAAGACTCTTTCAAATGTTCTACGTCAGATCACAGTAAACTAATCTAATTTTCATCTGTTTTTAGTGGGGCTGTCAATCGATAAAATTAATAATTATATATTAGAAAATGAATAATATTTATGATTCAACGCAAATTTATCTGACATTTTTTATCTGTTCAAAATGTGCCTCAAAACATTGATAGATATTGTCCAGAAACCCTCACAGGTACTGCATTTAGCATAAAAACATATGCTCACATCATAACATGGCAAACTGCAGCCCAACAGGCAACAACAGCTGTCAGTGTGTCAGTGTGCTGACTTGACTATGACTTGCCCCAAACTGCATGTGATTATCATAAAGTGGGGATGTCTGTAAAGGGGAGACTCGTGGGTACCCATAGAACACATTTTCATTCACATATCTTGAGGTCAGAGGTCAAGGGACCCCTTTGAAAATGGCCATGAGCTAGTACGACATGGTTGGTACCAATATTATTCCTCAGGTTTTCTAGGTTTCATATGATGCCAGTATCTTCACTCTAACATTAAAACGAGCCCGGTACAACCGGGAAGATCGATTGCGTTAATTCGTTAAAGAAATTAGTGGCGTTAAAATTAATTTGCGTTAACGCGTTATTATTGTTTTAACTTTGACAGCCCTAGTTTTTAATAATCCAAAATACATTTTTATGTTATTTGGTCATTAAAATCAGAAACTATTGTTTTGTTTGGTGTTCCTTCAAAGCCTTGCATGACGAGTTTAGCAAATGCAGTATTCAGTGACAGCTACGTCTGTCCGCTTTACAAACTTCCTCGACTTGATATCAAGTAACACCAGGGCCAGAATCACCGATACAGTTACTCTTTAAAAGCTGCTACTGTACTTTACTCTAGGGGAGAGCTTTGTGTATTTTGCAAAATCTGTGAATAAGTGATTACTGCACACCCGGAACATGATCTACTGTGAGACTGATTCTTTTTACTTTTTGGTATCAATCTTTTTGATACTCACAACAAGACTCACAAACAAGACTTAGCATCGGTAAAACTGATAATATAGGTATCGATCCTCCTACTTCTACTGTATCTCATGGCTGCTGCTGTTATCTCTGCAAATCAGTGCTATTGCTTCATCTCTACAGCTGCAGTTCTGCAGGTTTTAGAAGTTGGACGGCAACATGGCTCATGCAGACAAAGTGTAACCGGGCCAACTTTTTTTTTCTGCACTTACTGGAAATCCAGCATTACACAAATTACCAAAACTTGCGTTTCTGTAAACGGGGGGTTCATCCAAGCACGCAAACACATGCAGTTTTTTACACGCGGAGCCCCACAGTCTGCAGACAGGATGGCACTGTGTACACCAGGCTACGCTGGGATTAAACACGGGCTCCCATTGCAGGCTCCCCACAGGATACCCAACACAATGGAACCCAGAACTCCAGGTCTCGCTGTGACGAGCTTCCTGGAGGCAACGCTCTTTCTGTGATGCATTTCCTTCCAAACTTACCGGCACTGAGCGTCGGTGGTGTCCAGTGCAATAGGTCAGAAGCTCCGACGCCAATGTTTATATAGACCAGTGTGTGTGCGTTTGTGTTTTCACTCACCTACTCTCAGGACAAAGTCATTGTAAGACTGGTAGTTGATGGCGTCCAGGACGTCAAACATGTCGATGGCAAAATCTGACACTGTGCATAAATGTGAGGTGATGGACTTCTTCACCTGGGAATCAGAAAAAACACACAAATATTACAGATTTATGCAAAAACAAGCGCGCTTTACATCCAAGTTAGGAAGTGGTATTACCCTTCAGTCCTGTTTCCCTGATGTGATTAATACACAGTATTATATAAGACCGCCACAAAAGCACGCACCAGGTGTGACTGACTTGTTAAGATTGCATAAAGTTTTGCAGAAGTTGCAGAAAGGGGCTCTTTTGTTTGTCAGCTTTGCAGGATTTAAAGAAACTTTATGAATGCAGAATATGCTGACGCCACAGAGGCCGGTAATCCCTCGCAGAGGATTTGTGGAGTGAAACGTGACAGCGTTCTAAATATCAACACCCGGAAAATAGTATACATGCATTTATTAGGCCTCTCAAACAGTTTCGTAACGTGCTAATTCCCTGCAAACACACACAAAAGCACGTACATGGATCTAAATATAGCTACTGTATGTGTACCTTGGAGGCAGTTGTAGGAACCAGCCCTACTGCAGCCATGTATGTACTGCCAATAGTCTTGATTTTCTCAATATCCCTGTAGCACTCTCTGTCCATCAGCTGGAGAGAAGAAAAAGGGGGATAAAAACAGGAGGAAAGCATTACTACTATTACAAATTTCAAATCAAATTGGAGTAAATTGTCAGTTTAAGTTCATATATATTATAGGTTGCGTTGGCAAACAGATTCAAACGCATTTTAAAATGGACTATTTTAGCGTGTTTGAGTAAATTGATGCTTTATGTTGCTGATTATAGATTCAAGCAGGCCAAAAGTCATCTGTAAGTAATTCCTTATTTTGAAAAACTTTCCCAACCGCAACCATTGCTTATTATATTGCATCAATAAACACAGTGTTTTTTAAACCCTCAGTCGTGGCCACAATGTCATCTTTGAAAATGACATTATGGAGGTCATATTGGACCAGAGATTTCACCCCCCCCGCAAGTTCTCCACAGGCACAGCAGGCAGACATGAAAACTGCGGGGAAATATATGTATATATAAAAACTGCAGATTTACGACGCAACGAAAGAATTTACTCACCTCATCAAAGTCGGCGATGATCTCATTGAGCAGCCGGAGACACTCGACGCCCATGTTGTTCCCATCCAGCTCGATGTAGAAGTCGTTGAAGTTGGCGATGGAGGCGAACAACACTCCAACCTGAGCGTAGGACTGGTAGTACAGGTCCTAGAGGGGAGAAAAGTTACATCAAAACTGGCCTGATCTATGTGATCTAGTGCTGTACCACTGTGGGAAGAAGAAAACGCAAGGCATTAAAGGGTTTTAGTTTTGGTCTTATTTGCTCTCAAGTTCTGAGATATCTGTCTTTGAGATTTCTGCCTTCTTATTTTTGCCACAAGGATGATTCTGTTCCACTTCATAGTATCGGGGTCAGTGATTGAACTGTTCGCGAGTACCTATACTCCTTATTGTGTACCACTGACCCCTGCTGAACACCTCCAAGTGACATTTCATTTACTTTCACTGATGCAAACAAGGCCAGGACATTATGCTAGACACGATGCCCATTGTAATTTGTCTTTAGGCCAATTAATAATGTAATGTTGTTTCCATTTGTTTAAATTAGAGCTCTCAATCGATTAAAATATTTAATCGTGATCAATCGCATGGTTGTCCATAGTTAATTGCAAATTAATCACACTTTTCTTATCTGTTCATAATGTAACTTAAAGGGGGATTTGTCAAGTATTTAATACTTTAATCATCATGGGAGTGGACAAATGTGCCTGCTGACAAATGTACATACATACAAATGTAAGTATATATTTATTCTTGGAAATCAATTAACAACACAAAACAATGACAAATATTGTCCAGAAACCCTCACAGGTCAAAATCATAACATGGCAAACTGCAGCCCAACAGGCAACAACAGCTGTCAGTGTGTCAGTGTGCTGACTTGACTATGACTTGCCCCAAAACTGCATGTGATTATCATAAAGTGGGCATGTATGTAAAGGGGAGACTCGTGGGTACCCATAGAACCCATTCTCATTCACATGTCTTGAGGTCAGAGGTCAAGGGACCCCTTTGAAAATGGCCAGCCAGTTTTTCCTCAAAAGAAAGTAGCATAAGTTTTTCTAGTTTTATATGCTGTCAGTATCTTCACACTAGTTTTAAAACTGAGCCCGCTACAACCTAAAAATCGCAAGTTGCGTTAATGCGTTAAAGAAATTAGTGGCGTTAAAACAAATTTGCGTTAAAGCCTTATTATCATGTTCACTTTGACAGCCCTAGTTTATTTACCAGCTGCGACAGCGATGCTGTTATTGTTTTGTTTGTTGCCTTGTGAGTTTGTGTGTGTGTGTGTGTGACAATGACACAGTGTCATCATGGTAAAATATGGTCCTGTTATACTTGTGTACAAAAAAGGCTTGTTTTACTTAGACAAATATTGCACAGCCAGGTTCCAACTGTGATGAAAATTCACTATATTTCATTCATTAAAATAAGTACCTGCTCACTTGCACAGTATAATCCTCGTGAATTTACATTTATATTGATAGAGACATAGATTTCACATGGGATGTTCAGTAGTCAGAAATGTTATGGAACATAAAAGCCAGATGTTTTCAGATTCAAAAGAGCTTCACTGTCATGTTGTCTTCAACAGCAAAATAACAGTAACAGACTTTTTGGGTCGCAATTTCTGTGCTAACTGAGGTCACAGCACACATCTCAAGGACAAATCTATTTAAATATGTCTGTGTATAAAGGGCAAACAAAAACAGTAAGGTTGCATGTGGCCACTAAAACTCCCAATGCAACTAGAGCTATTTTCAATCATGATGTTGGAGCAGTGCAACTTTGAATTCCAGGCAGCAGAGTCCCACTGCACTGTGTTATGAATACAGTGTACGGGTGAACTTTAGCCCAGAGGAAAGAGAGGAAGCCTTTCTATACACTGTAGCTGCGAGGGGTCACCGATGTGCCGCGAACATACTTCCTGACTTCCTGCCCCCAGTGTTTACTAGTCTCAGCCTCAGATGATCCCTGCGCCGTCTGATGCACAGCCCGCTGATTGTTAAAGGATAAGGCCGCGCCGTTACTTTATCTTTTTATTATTGTTAGCAAATCCCTTGACATGACCAAAACCAACAATGAATTTAACCTATAACCGGTACTGTCTTTGTGGCCATGTGGCTTATGCCTCTGTGCCAAAGAGCTCCACTTAAAAAAAAAGGCATACAGTACTGTTGCATATGGGTAACATATTCTTTCATAACAATAATTAGGTCATAGGATCCTGCATTTTTGGAGCTTGACCCATATCATGGACTGGATATCTCGGCCTCTGCTGCATAAATTTTGACGACTCATCTTTTGATCTGTCCCTTCCAATTCCCAAAACTTTATTAAATTGCTTTAAATCTGGCTTAAGTCTGTGCAGTCCCAAGTATTCCTTAAGTCTGCAGGTGGTCCTTTTTCATGTCAGTGAAAGACCCCCATTGTGGTCAATGTTCTTGCAGTTCTTGAGCTCATTATGCTACAATTTAGCCCAGATTTTTTTCTAATATGCACAAACAGGATAAATTCTGGCTTGCAACATCAAAGCGGTGTCCTAATTGTAGTTCTCTTCTGTTTACACAAAATATGCACGGAAAACTTTGTACTATACAGAGTATTCCAATTACACAACCACCATGCATATGAGTGTAACCCTTCACGATAACATTTCCTGTTTTTGTGTCTATTTTGCAATGGTAAAAGAAGATTAGAATATATACAACATTGTAAGAGATAAGGAAGAAATGGAGGGAGATGGTAGGGGAGGGGGTTGCAGAGCTAACAGTGCTAACAGTGAAAACAATGGTAACAGTGCTGACGGAGCTAACAGTGTTAACCTGAGGGGGAACTGGAGGGTGGGTGCTATGTCCGGGACGACGCCGTCGGTCGGGACGGTCGTCAAAACGGCTGTAACCGCCATATAAGAGCAGTGCAGAGCGGCGGCCGTGAGCAAGTCAGTGGGACATTCTCACATGTACAAACATGCACTAAAAGCCACGTGGCCGGCCCGGCTATGTCAACACAACACAGAGAAGCTCAGATTACAACACACATAGAGGGAGAGTGACTTCATTCTCTGCTCAGGTAGACATTACTCATTTATATATACACATAGCAAATAGTTGTTTGCTGCTATATTAATGCTCTGAATATTGAATTCAGCACTTTTAACATTAGAATGTAAGTTTGCTTCCACTTTGTTGCCCTCGATATTAATTTGAAAATGACACAAATGGCACAAATTTCACTGGTTATGGGCCATCAGCTCCATACTTAATGTTCCCATCCATGTTGTATGTATACTCACAACCTTTACATACTAAATTTGGATACTAACATTGCATCTACAAAAATAAAGCATATAGCATAAAGAATCTGGGACACAGCGTTAGTGTTTACAAAACAAGCTTGTCCTCCTGAGGGGCTCTGAATTTCCTGAAAGGATGTATGTTTTCATCACTTCCTGAGAAAGGGAGGAGGGGTCCGAGGAAGGAACCGAGATCAGTGGAGGGGATGTTCATCAATCAGTGGGTACAGACACACATGGCTGTCAGCTCACACTTCCACTTTAACACCGCTACACATAATCAGGTCAAGCAGAGCCATTGTCACTGAACAGCTGGAATATTTTCCCACATTAAGACCCCAACACTTCGAGGGCATGTAGGACATTTCTTTGCAATATATCATGAAGGCTGCAACCTGCTCCAGTTTTAATCTGCAAACTATCCACTTACACTTCTTCACCATTAGACCTTAAGAAATTAAGTTCATAAGATGGTAAAATTATATTTCACACTAGCCAATAAGCACTAATTTGGTGATTTATGGTTCTTGATGTGTGGGTCAAACTGCTAACGGCTAAATTTGGTTGAAAAGTAACACATTTTTAAACATCTAGGCCTCTAGTTTGCGGTATGATCTGGCAGAATAAACTGTGCAAAGCCAGCAGTGATGAGACTGAAAAGGTGGGACTAATTAAAAATAATGATCTGTATGGGTTGTCCCTGTAACAACCATCTCAGCTACTGATATCATGCATGTCGTTACTGTTTGCAGAACTTTATCACCGCTGAGATCCAAACAAACTAAATTGTAGCTCCAGAAATCTGAGGAGAAAAACTCACTCCATCCCATTTCACTCAGAGGGTTACTTCATCAAATCCATCTCTGTGTCCATGAAAAGTGTAAATGAGGTAATTTGTTATTGATTATGCTTAATAAATTTCATGAACGCAGCAGCAGATGTATTATATTATTCAGCAGGACGGTTATGTCGTTATGAACGTTATCGCAAGTACTGAAGGAAAAATGAAATCTGGAGCGCTGGCTCACTAACTCAACAAGGCCCTGTATAATATTCATATAACATCACAGGGTTTAGTACTTACACTTACAGCGAGTTTGAAGTCAAGATGAAATTGAGTCTTTATAACCCTTAACCCTATAACCCCAACATCCACGGTCATATTGTGCACCTATTTAAAAACAAATGACAAAAAATCTATTTCTTCGTACTTTCATATCAAAATCCAATCATCTTCCTGTAAAACAAAATATGACGTGTGCTTATGTAAGCTGGTACCAACCAATTTCCACCAATAATATCATGACATGATCCATTATGAGGCCCCGGGATACGATATTATCACGATACTTAAGTCACGATACGATCTTATTGAGATTTTAAACATTTCGCGATATGCTGAGTATTGCAATAAGATATATTGCGATTTATTGCGATTTCTTACCCTTTTTCAACTGCAAATTATGCAGTTTGTCAACATCTGTTTTATCTAATAAGACACAGTTTTCACACTGTTCTTCTCACTTCAATAATTTGAACTGCAGCAAAAAATGGGAATCAGTCAAGCAGACAGACTGAGCAACGCTGTCATGAATAAAGAAATGTTGCATCATGCACCTGGCAAACTGAACTGTTTGTATTAGAGTCTGCATTGTATTTGCAATATTAATAGTTTACACAATAAAAGATGAATACCCTGCATTATATAAGTAATATCGCCACACAAAATATCGTGATACTATGCTGTATTGATTTTTCCCCCACCCCTAATATGCTCACAGTACAGAAGCTAAAGGTGCTCTAACTTCCGTTTCACTGGGACTTTAGGATTCTAGTATGTCATTTCTGACAGTTATTATAAAATGTTATAATATTGTTATGATATTTCTCTGTCACCATCATTGAATTTGTCCATATTTATATTTTTCTTTCTTAATTTAACATATAGTAATATACAATCTGTTGAAGCTACTTAATGGTGAGTTTATTATATATATGTTTTATTTTATTTTGTGTGTCTTTTGACTTTTAAATCACCAAACCAGCACCTCTTGGTTTGGTATCAGGAAACACTGGGAAGTCTTTGATGGTTTCAGAGGCCTTAACTCTCTTTAGACTGATGATCCGTGTTGGACGAGCCTGGACAAGTCTGTGGATGCTCACCATGTTCCTGGGGTTCGACATGAGGAAGTGCTGAGCCACATGAGCCGGCAGCAGGTTGAACAGGATCCTCTTGTTGTCTAGCTTCACCTTCTCCATGTCGCATCTCTCCTCCTCCGCCTCGACGCCGTTAGCGATTGACACAACACACGAGAGGAAAAGGAGAGGTGAGTCCTCACAGAGTGATACAGATGTGGATCTAAAGTAGAACTGATGCTCTATTGTCTCAATACAATGAACCTTTACTGTAGCTCAAAAGCTCAGAGGTGGATGTAATTGCTTGTCCTTATCACTAGAGGGTGATAATGATTTGCAAACAAGACAAACGCTCACTGTCATTCTTAAAATAGAAACATACACACAAGACTGTGCATGCAAACACACAGACACTCAATTCAAACACACACCAAGAAAAATGTGCATTATATAAAGCCATTTTTGCAGGAAACTCAATCTGCAGGAAACTGAATCCTAAAATCTTGTGTCTGTATACATTTTTTTGTGAATTCTATTTTTAGTTTTCTTTTAATAATTACAATAGACCTAAGTGAATGCAGTATAGTATTGCACAATTTGACATATTCACTTCTTAAATATTTAAGGTTGTCACCCAGTGAGGAGCATCTGTGAGTACATACTATGATTACACATATAACATTAATAACAATCTGCACACCAACTGTATACTCATGTCATGTGTACACACACATATATATATATATATAGGTCTAAATTAATGCTGTAATGACTAGTTGACCAAAGGATCTAAACAGGGAAATACATGCTGAATAGTCTAGATTTCTATTAGGGCTGCAACTAACGATTATTTTCATTGTCGATTCATTTTTTTTCTCAATTCATAAATCAGAAAATGTCAGAAAATGGTGAAAAATGTTGATCGGTGTTTCCCAAAGCCCAAGATATCATCCTCAAAAGTCTTGTTTTGTCCACAGCTTAAAGATATTCAGTTTACTGTCATAGAGGAGTAAAGAAACCAGCAAATATTAGAAGCTTGAATCAGAGTTTTGACTTTTTTTCCTTCAAAAAAAATGACTCAAACTAATAGTTGACATCTAATCGATTAAATGATTAATCGTTGCAGCTCTACTGTCTATAACATCTAATACACCACTAGAGCTCACCCGATACTGGATTCTTAGGCTAATACCAATTAGAAAAATTAGAAAACAAATGTATATATACTGGCTGACATATTTGTGTTTGTATCTTGAAACAAGAAAGAATAAGACAGATTGCTGCAGTAAAAATACTTGCGACAAGTTCATTTGCATTGGGAACAGGTTGAAATATTCTTACTGCACTGGCTTAAAAAATGCACCAATTTAGCAGATACTTGTATATTTACAGTAGGTTTTTCACAACATACACACAAGCAGAAATTTTAGATTCAGTATCTTGCACTTCAACACTGTGAAAAACTGAGCGGCGGATAGACCACGCCACCTTCCCCATGATCAATGGCCAACCTGCTCTACCAAAGGGACTTACAATTTTCCATCAACACAATTTGCAGTGTCTTGCTCAAGGACACTTTGAGCTGTAGACAGGAGGAGCTGAGGATCAAACCACCAACCCCATGTATTAACAGCCTATTAACCTGCCCTACGATCTGAGCCCACTGCCATCCCCCTAAATATTACTTCACGACCCATTTACAGACATTTTTTGCAGTGCACAAGAGGAGCTGGATGTGCCCATCCAAAGCCGTATGCATACTTGAGCAGTAACAGGTGTGCTACCTGTACAAACAGACATACCTGAGTAGCCCAGAGATAGTCGAGTCGCAGCTTCAGGTCCAGCTGTCTTGAATGCAGAGCCAGAGCTCCAGAAAACAGCAAGGCAGCCAACACAGGATCGTACCCCCGTGTGTGGAGAAACCCTCCTCTGAAAGACACACACACACACACACACACACACACACACACACACACACACAATGGTTTGTTTACTTGTTTAGATTCCCTAATAGATAAATAGAGAACAAATATGAATTAAAAATGGGCCACAATTCCCAACCTTTTCATATCGAACTAGACATCACATGCAATCTCAGTCTTACCCCACAGCTTGGCGATAGCCGCTGGTCTCCATGACGACGGTGTAGGTGACAGAGAGGAGGAGGAGCAGGATGATCTTGGGGACCGAGGAGACTCGGAGGTAGGGCACGAGAGTGAGAGTGCCGGCCACGCAGGACAGCAGCGCGTACGCCATGTTGGTACAAGCTCTGTCCGCTGCCGTGCTGTTGTCGTCTAAAGGGACGTCCTCCACGGAGAGGCTGAAGTTGGTCACAACTCTCCCCCAAGGAACACATCCCACCTGGAGGAAGGGATGAAAAGGAAGCGGGTTACATTAACAAGCAACTCCTAGGCCTAATATATGTCAACTTTAATCAGTTGAACACTATTTATGATGATGCAATACTCTGATAAGATAGCTACTGCATGTTATGCTGGAGAGGTGGATTTAACCTATTTATAGTAATATAAATGTGTCTTAACTGAAACTGTGGGGGGGGGCTTAGCTCTGAAATAAGTTGACTAAAAAAGACAATGTAATGCACGTAATGTTTGTACTATTGGACAAATCAAACACTGTCAAGGTGTCACTTTGGGCTCTGGGTAAAACAGCATTTCTCACCATTTTCAGAATTTTTAAAATCAATTAAAGGAAAAAATAACCAGCTGATTAGCCCATAATAATCTAGATAATCATTAGTTACAGTCCTATACAAAATAGTGAAAATTTAGCTCCACCTCAACCAACTACAACAGTAAATATAATCCTGCTTTTACATGAATGCATGAGCCTATACTATACAGTCACAGGGCACATTTTTGTTCATTGACTTTTACTTTTAAGTATATGTTCCTGATTAAAGGCTTACTTAAGCTATATACTGTTACTTAAGTTAGATTTTTAATGCAGCACTTTTACTTGCAAAATATTTTTAAAGATTGGGATTAGTAATTTTACCTACAGTGAGTAGTAATATAAGGATCTGAATACTTCCTTCACCACTGGGTGTTGGTAGATGGATTTGTACAGACGGAGCCAGACTCGCTTCCCTCTGTTTTCCTTTTTCTTTACGCTAGCTAAACTAATAGCACCCTGGCTGTAGCTTCATATTTAACGGACAGGTATGAGTATGAGCATCGTGGTAGACTTTCAATCTGAAAAATCGATATCTACACAGTGTCACCTGCATTGACAGTAGCTAAAAAGCTATATTAAAAACCCAGACCGGGGACTGCCGACTGTTCCAAGGTCGTGTCTAGAAGGTAACCCACAATTTGGGAAACTCTTGCGAGATGGTTAAGGTTAGGCATTGACCTTGAATAGTTAAGGTTATGATCGGTCGTCGGGGAGCGAGTCTCGCAAGAGTTTTTGCACATTTGCGCAATTTGTAGTTTACCTTTTAGACACAACCCTGTTCCAACGGCCCATTGTTCTGAAAGCCGAAAATACACGCTCTCCGTGCAACAAACAGAAGCATGTGGCTAATTATTATGCAGAATGACATTATCGGTCCTTCCGGTCTCATTGTGAATGTCTTCCTTGGTTGGATTGGTTAGGTTTAGGCATGACGAGTGAGATTAGTTAGGTTTAGGGTAAGAATGTTGGGGTAACCCAACCAGAAGCAAAGTAGGGCGGGTCAGGCTTTTCATTATGAGCATGCTGATGTTAGCAATTAGCTCAAAGCACCCCAGAATTTCTTCAACACGCTGTTTTAAGACATCTCTTTAGGCTCTGGCTCATCTGGTTCATCTTTGGACAGTGCTACAGTCTGTTGCTTTAAATAAAAAACACCACAAAAACAACATGAAACCATCTTAAAACATACAGTACGGAGACATTTGGCATTAACAACCCAGCAGATTCAAGTGCAAAAGTGCTTGTGTATTTATTGCACATTGCTCTGTTGCACAAAGATTTATCAGTAGAGTTCAGCAGCTAGATGGAGGCTGGAACAAACCATAGCTTCAAGTGGTTGTTTTGGCACTTTGCCACTTCCTGATGGCAGAGGTTTGTATTGAGGGAAGAGTGGATGCACTACATCCCTGCTGCTACACCTTTGCTTCATAAAACTGTATGTATTTTTACACCTCCAGTAGTCAAACACCCACACACAGACACACACACATCAGAGCCTGACCGAGTTCTGGGGCCGACGCTGACAACAACCAATTTGCATTTAAAATATTTTAATTGGTATTTTACACTTGAACAATAAATGTTTTATTCTTCTGAGACTCTGCGGCACCATCTGCTCGGCTGTGACTCTGCCAACTCGTTTACTGCAGAGACTTGAAATGGCAACGAAATGATGACACTGTTTCTCACTCGAAGGCTTTGTTCTGTTTTATGTACTTGTATTGTTTTATTATCGTTATTTTCATTCAGGCCTTTACGCCATTGTATGATGATTGCAATATTCTAACCCCCTGTATTTAGCATTTATAAGCAATTAATACATTATTTATTATTTATTACTACATTATTAATAAGTTAAATCTAGCTTGAGTAAAGATTTTCACTGTCAAACTTTTCACTGAATTATATTTTTTTATTTGTTTTTAACCTTTTTATTGTCTTATCACACTGTCAAGTGTTTTCAATTGATCTTGTATGATATTGTGCTTAACAAAAAATCTTAAAACATTAAGCGACATCTAGTGGTGTGGTTGCAGATTGCAACCAACTGAGTACCCCTCCGCTCGCTCCTCCCTTTCCAAGACTGCTGTAACGTGAGCCGCCGAGTGCAACACCGTGGTAAAGCCATTTTCCTTGCTCGAAGGCCATCCATACCACGGTTTTGCTCACGATATCGCAGCTTCACAAGTGTGTCGGAGAACTACGGTGGCCTTTAGGTAACGTAAAAATGCGAAAGGCTCTCTCTAGCGCTGGTGTTTGGTTTGTCTGTTCTGTGCAACTGTAGAAACATGGCGGAGAGACATGGTGGACTCCGTGAAGAGGACTCGCTCCCTTTGGAGATATGAAGGGCTCATTCTAAGCCAACGATAACATGATTATTAGTTTCAGGTGATTATACACAAATGAAAACATAGTTATTATATTCCATTTCTGCTAATAGAGCCCTCGAAATGCTACACACTGTTCCTTTAAGTAATTATTATATACTGTATATATAAAACTACACACTTACCACACAGGCCTGGGTAACAGAGTAGGTGAGCAGAACGAGGAAGACACACAGCACTGTTCGGATCTGGATGGTGAGGCAGCCCGGTTGGCACTAAAACCAGAGGGAAGAGAAGGGGAGGATGGAAAACAGAACGAGTCAGTAAATGAAGCACCTGTTTATCTACCTCAATAGCATTTTGGACACATCATTAGCCAGGAGTGGAAATGAAATGGGTGCATTTTGTGGTGTGGCTCATTACGTGCAGGCCCATTAGAGGAGAGGCTTAAAGGATATGATGACAGTTCAATGTAGCATGATGTCATATATAGAGGGTATGAACGCGATGTCAAAGCATATAGGAGACGTCACAGTCACTCCAACCTGACCTGGCTAGTATGCAGTGGTGGAAGAAGTACACAGGTCTTTTACTACAGGTGAAGTAGCAATACCACAGTGTAGAAATACTCTTACAAGTAAAAACATTCAACATTTCACTTATGTACTTATTTATGTATCAAAAGTAAAAGTACTCATTGTGCAGAATGACTTATTTCAGAACATTATAATTATAAAGATTATAATTATTGATGCACGGATGTGTTCATCAATTTAATGTTGCAGCAGGCAAAGATGGAGCAAATTTTACTACTACTTCACATACTGCTGGGTAGGTTATCTATAATCATATATAGCAATTTATTGATTAGATATAATAATAATAATAATAATAATACAAATAATAATAATGATAATAATAATAATTTATATAATAATTATATGATATAATTTCTAATAATATATTATATTTAATCATCTTAATCTGCAATGCAACTAAAGCTTTAGAATCAATGTAGTGGAGTGAAAAGTGCAATATTTCCCTCTGAAATGTAGTATAAATTAGCAGAAAATGGATTTACTTAAGTAAAGTACAAGTACCTCAAAATTGTACTCAAGTACAGTATTTGAATAAAAGTACTTAGTTACTGTCCACCACTGCAAATATGTAACAGTCAGCCCGACAGTCGTGCATTTACAGAGGAAAAAGAATTACATCAAAAACTGAGCTGTCAAAGAATCCCGCACACTGTCAATCACTCAATTTATTTATAACATTTCAGTCCTCAGACCTTTAGATCAGATAAAATTAGTATAAGCAAACAGCACTACAACTTTGTAGTAATAGTTATTTTAAACTGTACTAAAATGGTGTGTATATAGCTGTTGTTCAATGGGCTGAACAGACAGGTTCAGGACGTTTTTACAGTCTAAGGAGAAGTAATGTGAAGTGATACTTTGTATTAAGCTGTGACTAAACAAGCACACAGCCTTCTGAATGAGACAAACGGAATATTTTAACATCTCTCATCTCACTCATCTCACATTTTAATCAGGACCCTTGAGTTTACAATATTTTGCCACATGAAGTCCTAAGGATTTTGATCAGACCGACAATTTGTGCTTTAAAATGTCTAAAGGCACATTGCACATATTCTTCATATTGTGCACAATTGCACATTCTACAGCTCTTTTCATTTTAAAACATTTATAATTTACCTTTTTTTGTTTTTGTTTAAAATTTGTATTTTATACTTATGATTCTTGATTTTTACTTGTTTTTTTTCCTTTTTTCTTACTATGTTTATTGTGACCATTAGTACCAAAACACCAAGGCAAAGTCCTTGTATGTGAAAACCTATTTGGCAATAAACTGATTTCTGATTCTGATTCTTTCAAGCTGCTTGACATCCTGTTAGATCCACCTTCTCACATATGTTCACATTATATGTATTACATTTTGTCATATGGATTGTCTATGTTGTATTTTCATTATGTTGTTACTCTGTACACGCGACATCTATTACACTTCTGTCCATACTGGAAGGGGGATCCCTCCTCTGTTGTTCTTCCTGAGGTTTCTTAATTTATTTCCCTTTTTCCCTGTTAAAAGGTTTTTTTGGGGTGAGGAATTTTTCCTTATCCAATGAGAGGGTCGCACTGTAAAGGACAGAGGGTGTCGTTTCATGTACAGATTGTAAAGCCCCTGAGGCAAATTTGTGATTTTAGGCTATACAAATAAAATTGACTTGACTTGACTTGACTTGATTAGCCTAATGTAGAGCAGAGACTATTCATAAATAATAAATTTCAGCATCCGCTACTGATGGACTGACTGCCATCTTCGTTGTTAATATATGAATTTGTTTTCTGTTTTACGGTACTGCGAGAAATCAGAAACATGATGCACTGTTTTGCCACTCAGCTGTGTCAAAGAGGGTGGTATCATGTGAAAACGTGTCATCAGTGCAAACCAGGAGTCAGGTTTCTGAGTAGCATCCTGTAGGAGGAGGAGGTCAGGGAGTCCTACCTGAACACTGGTGAGATGCAGGTACATGACACAGGACACGTGGAAACACACACACAGCACCAGCAGCAGCAGCACCAGCATCCCCCTGAGAGAGAAGAGGAGAGACCGGAGTGAGAAGGGCTTTCCCACTTTTCCACTGACTGCAGTGAAAAACACCTTCCTTTTTAATTGTCTCACTACACCCCAGCAAGATCGATCCAATTACGCTACACGAATGGACAAACTGCAAATGTGGAGTGGAGTGTGAGTGTGAGTGTGAGTGTGAGTGTGTGTGTGCGTGTGTGTGTGTGTGTGTGCGTGTGTGTGTGTGTGTGTGTGTGTGGACGGGTGTGTACGTACTGTGGGATCATTAGCAAATAGATAAGGCCAAACAGAGCAGCGAGGATCAGAGAGAGAACCACCGCACTGATGAAATGGTCGTCATACACCTGGTGATACTAAGAGAGGACAAAACAGAGAGAAAGTGTCAACATGAGAAGCCTTCATCCATCCATCCTTTCAGATGTTTATCTGGGGCTAGGCAGGAGCAGGTCAAATATCCATTTCCATGGGGAACCCTTACATTGCTTTCACATCAAAGGCACAAGTGTGACATGGTGTAAGACTGAGTGTGGTTGTGCTCTCTTGAGCATTTGCGTTAAGGCCATAGAGTGTATGTAAGTAGGGGACGTAGTCACCGTGACATCACCCATTAGTTTGTGGACTGACCGGACAACACAGTGGTAGCGACCTGTCAATCACAGGGTAGCCACGCCCTAAAGCATACCCTGATTTATGGTCTATTTGACTCTAAATGGGACCATAATTTACTAAATGAGCATCATGCTGTATTGAAGAAGACTTGAAACTAGCGATTGAGACCATAAACTCATGTTTACAATGTTTACTGAGGTAATAAATCAGACAATCAGACTTCTTTTCCAGCCAGAGGAGGCGCCCCCTGCTGGCTATCAGATAGAATGCAAGTTTAAGGCACTTCAGCATTGGCTTCACTTTCAGAACCAGAGGTTGCCCACTGGTTTAGGCTGGAACATGCTTATTAGGGCTGCAGCAAATGTGCATGGGAGACAGTTGCATGGCTGTTCAAGGTTGTTCCAACCACCACCAGGAGTCGGATCAAACAATCAGCTTTTTTGACACTCAGATTTCGGAGGTGTGCATGTCGGCTCCTGTGCAAAACTCTGGGACCTACATGTATAGTTATCCATACCACCATTCTCTGCAAAGACCTGCAGAGACATTAGCATGAGTCTTCCTAGAATCATACGTCATCTAACCATAGCTATGAAAGTACACACTACCTTGATTTTCTGCCAGGTTTTATGGCCAAAGTACCACCAATAACATCCTTATTGCCTTGCTAAAGCTCACGTAACTCTTCATTTTATGTCCAACCCCTCACAAACTATGTAAGCCTGTGTGTTTGGTGTGAAAGGAAGATTAGGTGTTGTTAGGATACAGAATCTTTCAAGACTGGTTTAACTTTAGGTGTCATTAAAGTTTGACATGCCCACAACACCTCCAAAAGTCGACTTGAAATGGCACCTTCCACTGTGTAGACGTAGCATCTCACACTTCCATATCTGAGCCCCTTACCCTCTCCCTCAGGAGGAGCTTAGACATACACCATGAGGGAAGTTAATTTTACCTGCCTGCATTCATGATCTTATCCTTCTGGTTGGTACCCAAAGCTCCTGAAACACAGGTGATATCTGGAGTGTAGATGGAGCTTCACCTTTAGACTCAGCCTCAAGCATAACCCACCTGGGACAGCTAATTCCACCTTCTGTTCTCACGCTCCATCTTACCCTTGAGAACAAGACCTGGAGACACTTAACTACTTCACTGGTTGCAGCAACTCACCAAAAAACAACTTAACCAAAAAGACAGAAGGATGGGAACTCCCCAATCCAGATTAAGGTCACAAACTCATAAACTCAAGCATTGGTAAAGTAGATAAAACTGAAGACCAAAAGTTAACATCGACCATGATTGTCTTAAGTTGTCTTAAATTTCATGGCAATTAATACATCCATTGGTTGTCGAGATATTTTACGGCCAAAGAGTCGTGGCAATGGACCAACCAACCGACTACCGACTGACCTTTCTGGGGCCATGTGCAGAGAAATTGGGAAATGATGAAGTCAGCAGGACCAATCATGTGCTGTGCTGGTGCCTATACAAGACATTAGGTTTATTGTTTTTACGTTATATAATATTTAAATCTCACCACATGGCAGAGCTAACCAGATCTCATAAGATGCGTATAAATAGCACTACATTTTAAGGACATTCCGCGTGTCTTGAGGACGCATTTTAAGCTTTCCACATGCCAATTCACGCCATGGGGTTAACATTGTGAAACGGCTTTTTGTGCGTCATTTAACACCACGTTTATATAAGTGAAACGGTCACCGTTATGTTTAGGCTACAAAACCACTTAGTTAGGTTTAGGAAAAACACTATGGTTGGGCTTAAAATAACTATGTAAACTAAGTAAAATCCGTACCTAAAACAACGTAACATGAGTAATGAAAACACTCCACAAACGTCACTAAAGTAGCTTCAAAATAACTCAGCAACACTTTGGGACACAAACACCAGTCTCCTGGTTGAAAGTCCTGTGTTTGTTTGACCCATTTGACCAATCCACCTCGCCTCCGGCCCACCATGAGCAGTCTTTCTCACTTTTTATTTTACATCACTACCTCTGAGTGTATCGTATTCACGCGGATGCATTTACATTGCAGTCAGTATACAGACTGCAAGGACGGCATAGTTATTGCACGCAAAATTACTTACAAATTGTTGAGTCATTCGCAAGCCATTTGGTGAGACCGGGCTGGCAGGGCCCTACAAGTTATTCTTTATTTCTTCATGAGATTAAAGCTTGACAATGAACAAATCTAGATTATTCAGCTGGATATGAAACGATCTAACGTTCCCATCAGATGTAGAAGTCTGACGTGTGGTTAGATCTATATTTCTGGGCCAACGATGTGTCCTGAACTCTAGCAGCGTCCTATGAAAGAAATATTTTTTACTATAGATGCGTGGGAGTAAATAAACACTAATTTGAGTCTTAATTTGTTTCTGCTGGTGGCACTTTCCTGTAAAGGATGTTAAAAATAAGTTTTTACTGTGTATAGGGTTTTAATTCTTCTGCTACCAGTTTGAATGTCTAGATTACAGACAGGCAGAGACACAGACATAGATACTGACACACACATACACACTCACACACACAAACCCGTCCCTGTTCTGTGTCTCCTTTATGGCTCTACCCACGCAGACACAGGAGAAAGATATCACGTGTGCCGTTCAGACGTTCCCAAATCATTATCTGCACCCCCTCCTGAGAGGGTGGGTGGATTCCTCACACACACACACACACACGCGCACACACACATACACATACAGACATCATAGACAACAGGCGTGGGAGAGAGGGAGAAAGGGGAGAAATTAGAAATTAGAGACTGTGTAGGGTGTGTAGTGAGAGAATAAGGGGGGTGGGGTGGATGCAGTCACGAAGCAGGTTACCTTATGTGTGATGAGGAAAATATACATTTGTTACATTTTGTAAATATAAATCAAAGTTACTGGTTTCTCTTCTGGTGTGTGTCCTCACCCTGCGCTCCCTGTCTCTGCTCCTGTAGAACAGGGTGATGTAGTTGAGGTCTGTTGTCTCAGACTCGGTCTGCCGCGCTTCAATGAGCCGCCCAATGTAGCGGTTGACTCGTGTTCCTGGGGATTGCTGCACGGCGGCGGCTGAGAAGGACGTCCGACTCCTCAGCTTCTCTGACGCAGTCCGCAGGGCTCTCCGCTGTCAGACACCAAGTAGACAACACAATCAGTCTCTGCAGAGGCGAGGCCTGTCGGATGTGTTAAAGTTGACTGGTGTGGCGAGGCATACCAATGCTGAGTTGTGTGAGGTCAGCATTTTACCACTGTAAGGTTTTGTTGTAACATCAGATAAAAAAAGCCTACAGCCATGTTGGCCTGGCCCTGTGAGGCTGCAATGCTCGTTATACAACAAAAAAACCTAGGTAGTTTGATGAAAAACTGACAGAAAACTTAACACTTCGTTACCATTGGTGGGGTAGAAAAAATGTAAAGTTTGGCTTTGGAGGGTTGTGAGCTAAACTGTTGGTTAAACAAGCTCAAGTTTGTTCATATAACATTTTAAAAACATGAATACCAGCAGGTTTACAAATACACACATGGACGTACAGTATACGCAATGCATATACACAGAAAGCATAGAAAGTATAAGCCTTTTTCACTGACAGACATTTTGACAAGTCACATTAAGAAAAACAAATAAATAATAAAATTAAGGATGAAAGCCTAATAAAAGAAAATCAATCCAAATTGTAAAGCAAGAATATGAAAAATATGTTTTAAATGACAATACAACAGGCTCAGCCAATCCAAAGTAGTAGTTTCTGTTATCAAGTTAGGATATCAGTGCATGGACAACTTTTCTCTGGTTGGAAGCAGATAGCCTTTAAATGTCCTAGTTACAGATAATTTATCTATAGGCCTACAACAGCCATTTAGGACATCCCAGACTCTTGACTGCAATTACAATTGACTGCGACTACAATTTAAGTGCCCCAGTAAGCAGCCAGCATGCACACAACCAGAGCCCTGGGACCGGTAAACCTAAATACAAAGTAGTGATGATTAATGTGATTAAATACACCTGTGTGTGTGAGGGCTCAGTCACACTTGGACCAGTCAGTCTGTGACTGAAGCCAGACAATGATCCTGTGATCGTTGTTCAACTTTTACCTGCAAATAGCAAAACTCCCCACATGTCCTGCTTATCAAAGAGAGATTACTTCAAACCGAAGGTTTATAACCTCATTTGTAACTCTGTGGTAAAAGAATACAAACAAACTGCATGCTGCAGAGGAATGACAGTGACTGCAAGCACAGGAACACGCTGTGACAAGCTGGCACCAGCATTTTATACACTACAGTTAAGCTAGACATAATGTAAAAACGATGATATTTAGCATGTAACTAACATTTATCAATTCAGCACGTTAGCTTGGGTTTAATGCTTGTGTTAACATGTCAACATTCTCACAGTTAAATTAGCTAATGTTTAGAAAGTTTAGCATTGTTAGCTTGTTACCATGCTAAGATTAGCCCATTACTTTTAACTTGGGCAAAGTTATAATGTTACACGTAGCATGGCAGCATGCTATAATATCAGCATTAATGTCAAACTACGACTAAAGCTAACAATAATTAGTTATCCAGTCATTTTAGAGCTATCTTGCCATGAACAAGAGGACAGTTTGATCTGTCTCAGTTAGAAAGGTCTAATTTACTATCTGATATTGTTAAGTTTCTAACTACTGCCAGCTGCTGGTTCATTTAACACTAATGTCACAACAAACTGAAGCTTCAGGCAGTAATTATTAAATAAAATGTAGGCAGATTCCACTGTGGTGTGAATGTTATTGTGCATTTTACAGTAATTGCCTTTTGGGTTTGATGGAGTTAACGGAAGTCTTGTGGACCTAGGGAGATGCTTGTCATAAAGCTCAGTTGTCATGATGCCAGAAACTAAAATAAGGCCCAAGTTGAAAAATAACCAGAATTATCTGTGCAACAAACTGTACAGAGCAGCACATTAGCAGTACAAAACCTGCATTAGTTATTCTTTCACAATAGATCAACACAGTCTCAAAGCAGTTCGGGAAATAGTCACAAAATGTGTGTCTGTATACACAAATCAAATAGCTCAGCTCAGAACGACTTTCAACAACATGTTTTTTGTGCATTTTCCTAAGAAATGTCCAGCAACACGTGATGTATGTGTCAATTTCCGCTGCAGTCTTTTAAAAATAAAACTACTTAGGTTTAGGAAAAGATCGACTTGATTAGGCTTAGGCAACAAAACTACTTAGTTAGGCTAGAGAAAAGATCACGATTTGGGATAAAATAACACCGGCAGTGACGTAACTCAAGTACGGAAGTTACGTGACAGAACTACTTGGTTAAGTTTCGGAAAAGAAGGTGGTTTGGCTTAAAATAACTTAAGTAACTTAAGTTTAGAAGTCTTTATACTTCCCGGTTTACATAAACGTGGATTGCATAAGAATTGATTTTGTGCTAATGACCATCATGAAAAAAATGGGAAATTACCTATGTATATGAATAAATACACTAGATTCCATGACTATTTCACGAACTGGTGTTCAAATGGGCTGCAATAAATACAACAAGTTTTGTTTTGCTTTTTTAACTCCCTTTATCAATAATTACATACTTGATGTTAATATTTAATGTTATGTTTTAACAAGTTTATCTTTTTGCCAAGGATGTTGTGTGATTTGAGATGGGAGGGAGGTTTTTTGTGGATGTTTGTTCTGTTTATTCAAAAATAGTGCAGTGCCCGTTCAGCCAATTGCTTGGCCTCCGGTATTGCTGCTTGCAGCTTTCTCGAGAACCACTCATCCAAACAACTTCACACTCAAGACTACACCTTGAGTCCTCAGCAAAACATCCACCTTAAGTGTGAAGTTGATCGGATGAACGGTTGTCGACAGACAACCAGACAGACAGAGACTCCTTCCATTTTAAAGCCAATAAACACAGTATGAAATAAACAAAATCACCTGTTATGCAACAGGGTAATATTGTAAGCCATTTTTATACCATACAGCATGTTATTATATGTGCGTTATCCGTCATAAAACAAGCACATACTGTACAGTGTACTTATTTTTAGTTAAAGTCTGAACTGTAGCTATTATTAGAGGGGTTGTCAGTCATCTCCGTCTCACTTACAGGTCTTTGACAGCTGGAGTACAGTATCATAAATAGAAGGTGAAGTATTCTTCAAATTTACACTGGCTTCTACAAAATAAAATCAGGCTCTCTCACTTAATCATGCAGCCTCACTGGAAGTGATACACAGGTCGTAATATAATTACTGTTCTGTTTCTACAGATTCTACATCCATCTTAACAAGTCATTCAGTCTCAATTTCATCTTTCAAGGCTGAAGGTATTTCTTGTAAAGATGCCAATGTTCCCGCAGTTTTGTAAAATGTATCATAAAAATGAGTGTCAGTAACAAAACAGAATAAAGTAGATTGCTACACTAGTGTCAAGAAAAAAATGCTTTTAACACATCCTGAAACAAGGGGATTTATAGAGACACAATGAGTAATTGCACCTGGCTGATTTTTTTGGCTCGATAATGGACGTTTGTTCCAGTGTAGTTCTATATGGTGCTTGAATTGGAATAAAATGGTGCCAGTCCTCTAAACTAGGGGTTCTTAAACTTTTTGGAACCAGGTACCCCTTAAAGGGTATGCTTTGTAATCAGATGTCGCTTTAGCTTGGCTGGCTTCATGGCTTTGTTTACTAGCATCTGAAAACACATGCAGCAGGAACAGTTCGTTGCGCCCTGAGTGAAGTGACGGATCCATGACAGATTGACGTGATGTGTCATAGTCATATCAGAGTTTCTATTGGCCCAAAGCTAACGTGGGTGGTAGAAATTGACACAATATGCTTGTTTTATTGGCGCAAATGGTCCCCATCTGTACATAATGTACTTTTTGATGATACAGCACAATTTTATAATTTATAGCAAATTATTTCACGGCCCCCCTGGCAGAGTACAACGGACCCCCGGGGGTCCCCTGACCCCACTTTGAGAATCACTGCTCTTAACTAGCACAATGCATAGCATGTACGTGTTGTTGTACACAAGAACTATTAATCTGAGGATACAAATGATTAATTTGTAATACTAAATACACAGTATTTCATTTGCACAAATTATCAAATGATATATCCACAATACCTTCCAGGCTGTGTACAGACAATTCATGGAAAGGATTTTGGAAGTGCCAGCAGAAATGAAGCTCTTATCCAGCAGCTTTCAGATTGAACTAGACAACATATATTACATCATACAGCTTCACAGACTCATATGAAAACCGGTTTATTTTGACTGACACTTTCAACAACTACACCATGAGTAGCTACAGTCACCAGAAAATGGTAGATAATGGTACTCAATTGGACAGAAAACTAACGTAGCATTGCATCTTTTTTAGGTCATCAAAAATCTGCATCTAATTTATCATATATCATACGATTAAATATTCTTCTGCCCAAATGCAGTGTCATAAACCCATTATGACATTCCACTGTGTCACAATGCTAGGATTTTGGCTACTTGGATAATCATGTAACAATGTGGCTAATGCTATTAGAGGAGATGATACCAGGCTGTGGGTGATTACCAGCAGCCATAATGCAACCTCATCAGAATCATGAAGTACTAATGCCTGGCCGAGCTCACACAGTTGGGCGGATTACAGCTAGCAGCAGGCTATTTCTGACGGGCAGACCCTGTGATGCCACAACACCAATAATCAACCACCAAACGCCGGCCGACCGAGGAATAAACCAGCAGCGTTAAAGCAAATATACTCACAGCGATAATGAGAAACACAAATATACTCACAGAGATAATGAGAAACATGGCAACGAGCTCAAATTAATGCTCATATTCACATGCAAATATCCATTACATATACACACATGTACACTCAGCGAGTTTAAAAGCAGCGAGTTTACATCAAAAGTGGCTCATAATACTTATTGGTTTACTTTTCAACAAGTAGTTGTAATGCAGGCATACTCTAGGATTTATGATGCTGCGAAATCTAGAAATCCAGATTATAGTGTTTCAGTGTGTGTGTGTGTGTGTGTGTGTGTGTGTGTGTAGCAGATTAGGAATCCAAGCAGGATTTCACTCCATCACAAATGGACATACAGACCCATTAAAAGGATTTCTCTTACTACGTAACCCAGATATATTCTGTAGAGTAATGGTAGACACATGCATGCGAATATAGATGATTTTCTATGAGATACAGACTGTTAAATACCTTGTCGTCATCCTCGCAGGTCATGACATTGGAAAAGGGGATCTCGGCCTTGAACATCTTCCTACAGTGCATCAGCTGCACCAGCAGGTAGCACACCGTCTTGAACTTCATCCTCTTGGCTGGTTTGATGTCTGACAGAATGAGACCTGGAAAAATCTGGAAATGAGGACGAAGATAATGAGATGACCAGGAAGCAAAGAAAGAAAGATCTAGAAGCTACTGAGAGGTACAGAAAACACTTTATATTATCTCCTTACACCCTGTAAATGTAACAGATCACTCACACCTAACAGTTCCTCATCCAAGGTTGGAAACTACTCTCTGAAACAGCCTCCCACATGTTTAGAGTACGTGCACTGTCTTTTGGAAAACATTTCAACTTCAAAATTAAAACTTTTCCAACTTACTTTTACCTATAATCTTCCAACCTACTTCAAACTACAGCCGAAGCTGATAGGAATTCAGTCATTTATTTTAGAGGGACTTTATAAACTAATAAGTTGGACAAGTAGAAATGTTGCTTTTTTTATGGTGCTAAATTAAAAATCAGGTAAAACAATGAAAGTTTGTTTCAAATGTCATGGCAAAACTTAAACCTACAACCGCTCTGTAATGATTTTCACTACTAAATACAACTTTAAAACTCATAATTTCCAGCCTCTTCTACCTACAATCTTTCAGTTTGTTATTCTGGAAACCAAAATCCAGTTTCTTTGATAATAAACCCGAGAAAAATTTGCATTATCCAGTGAAGGATGGGAGGAAAAGGGCGACATGACGAGAGCTCGAATTGTAATGTGCTTTTAGAGAATTGTCTTATTCATGGAAATAAAGTCGGCATTAGTGGGATTTTTACAGTAAACTGTGAATGTGCAACGGTAGAAAACCTGGATATCTCACACAAATACTGTGGCTGCGGATTTAAAACGCTAAGAGTAGACACACACACTGTCGACTCTTGCACATGTACAGTAAGTGAGAGATAGCCATGTGTCTGCCAGCTTAACACACGGCCTGCCTCCCTCTCTGCTTCAGAGGATTAACTATTATAACACTGATAGATGTGTCACCTCTCAAGCAAGAGAGAGCAAATGCAAAAAAAAAGAGAAATGATTGTGGCGTACTTTGCGTCTGTGTGATGGCACGATGAAAAACGTCTCTATGTGATGCTTTTGAAGGAAGGCATGTCTCTCGTTGCCGAAGCCCGGCTCCACCTCGTAGTCTCCGTTCAGACACTCCAGGGTGGTCCTCGTGATGTGCACCTTGCTGAGAGCACAAGCAGAGCAGAGGACGCAAGGCAGTTAGTGATAGAAGTCAGACACGAAGGCCTCAAATCATTATGCCCCTCATTATTTTCACCGGCCTAATAGCCCCTCGGCTTGCTCAAAAATTCTTCACAGCGAAGAAATATTCATCCTAACGACTCATTTAATCTGGTAACGAGTCCTAAAGTCTTATTACTTCACTTGAAACAAGACCACATTGAGCCAATGAGGTGACCTCATTTCATTGCTTTTTAAATGCAAATCAGCTTGTTACTGTACATGAGTTTCCCTGAATGAAGTATTAATTTAATACAAGTGGTCTGCCTTATTTTAAGCTGCTTTTCTAAACTGCATCAAAGAGAAATAATTCAATCCCAAGATTTTTTTTTAAGACCACATAGGTGACTATTTTATCCTTTCACTACTATTAACAGATCACATGAAGGACCAAAACCAACAATGAATTAATCCTACTAACAAGTACTGCCTGTGTAGCCAAAGTCTGATACAGCTCATATCTATGTGCCATTAAACTTCATTATGATTATACCCCTGCAACAACGTAGTCGGGGGTATAGCGCTCTGCGTGTCCGTCCTTCTGTCCGTTCGCGTGTCACACTTTCGTTTCCGGAGCAGAACTCGAAAATTATTTAACTTCAAAGAACTTCAAATTTGGTATGATGGTTGACAGCGTGGTGTAGTTGTGCCTTTTAGGGGTTAGAAGTCCAAAGCTGAAAAGACTTTCTCATCAGAGACCAGCTTATGCTACAATCCAGCGCTGAATATTTCTGTGCATGTTTGTATGTATGCTTGGGGAGATCTTCAATCATCTACAGCTAATGACTTGGCACCGTTTTGGATTCATCACATACTTAAAATAAACAAACTTGGATGGCAAGTTCCCAAATCATGTACAATTAATGAAATATCAGACACTATCACCAGGCACCGTGGACACAGAGTCCAGGTGTTGAAATACAAGCAAGTAATGAAGTGGTTAAAACCTGGAGAGCATCAACCAGACAGACTATATTTGCGTCAAATGACTTTATCCTGAGGAAGCTGAGCTAATAACAAGCTAGATTTTGCTCAATAGACTAATTCCATTAGTTCCAAAAGGGCAAAACCTTTTGCCCTACTTTAGTAGGGGTCAAGCAGTGAGCGGGGGTATGTGAATCATGCTTACTTTTGCCTTATTGTCCAAAAACCATTAGAAACCCATGACATTGCATTGGGAAAACATACATATAGTCTTCTCTCTACAGTATAAACTAAGAGTCACTGTGTTTGTGAAAATACAGTATCGTGTTGCGCCAGTCCGTTCTCATTCCCAGGGCATCTAATATCAACTCTTTGTCATGGCCATCTGCATTCAATGCCGCTACACAAGGCTTCCTTTAGCGCTGGTATGCGACGCACCGGGCGTTCCAGTAACTACAGTGTAAACCCATCTGCGGCAACAGTAAACGCTCAGGGAAAGTGCTGTGGTGAGGTGGTTTAAAGAGCGAAAGAGACACACTTAGGGCGCGTGGAAGAGGGGTGGTGGATGGGCTCAACAAACACAAGGCTTTTATCCAGGAGACCGCTGTTCGTGTCGCGTGCGTTAAGTCTCACTTTTTACTTTGCAATCAGTTGTTCATTCGTGTCCCATGTTCAAAACGTCATGTCTCATTTTCGCCGTACAAACGTAGCAGTGTTAAGCCCAACCATGTTGTTTTTTCCTAAACCTAACTAAGTGGTTCTCTTGCCTACACATCCTTACTGCATCTACATCTTGTTGAACTGTTCTTATAAATTACAATATCTGTATCTGAAAACAAGCTCATAATTAAGAAAACTATCTTATATTAGATAGAGATCTTGTAATTATGTAATCTTATTAGAGCTGCTATATCATAATATAGCTTCATTATTACAAGATAACATCTCCAGCATTTCTTCCTTTGGGAAATGCAATGTAATATTTCAGGCTGTTGCAAAACAGAACAATACCTGTCAGGTTGCTAAATTCAAGTTTGTTTTTGTCTTTAAAGTGGATTTGTTATATATTTGTTTTATCAATAATAAAGTGATACAATTATTTTATCCTTTATGGTGGGCATTTGACAAGTCTATAAAAAACATGTACTGTACCGTGCTGTAGTACGTACTGTACGCAGAGAGAATACATTTCCACATCTGATGCAAACATCATAAGGCTATATTCTATCTCTGTTGCTGGGATACTGTGTGTGTGTGTGTGTGTGTGTGTGTGTGTGTACTGTGACTGCTCAGAGTCCAGTTTCAGTGGGTGTAAAGAGTCAGCACTGACCCAGGCAGCCCTCCGGCCTCCATCACATTTGCCAGTGTGACATCGTTTGACCAGACGTCATACTGCCATTTCCTGAGGCCCAGCACGCCACACAGCACCCGTCCTGTGTGCAGACCAACACGCATGTTCAGATCCACTTCTGTCGCCTCCACCACCGACCTGCAGGGGGGGATGAAATTTAATTTCTAAAACTGTTGAAACAAAACCAAGAAAATGTAACTTCCAACGAGGAGGTTGTGATTCATTCAACTGTTTGGTTGTTAGTTAGAGATCTCAAAAACCTGTTTTTAGTGGACATTTGGTCGACGGATCAAAGAACAGGTATTAGTTTAAGGTTGCTGATCTGATAGCAGGTGTGCATCCAAGAATGTGTGAAGGGCCTTTCACGTAGAACGCAGTTTGGGTGCAGTGCACAGCAAGCTCATGAGGATCATAGACTGTATATAAAGATGGACAACATGACGGCTCTAAGCCCCCAGGAAGAGCGCCGGGCTTTGAAGCAAATTTCCGTAGTGGCCAAACTGAGGTACTACAACTTCCATCTCCGTCATGTGATGCCATTGGGCCCAAAAATACTTTTTCCCATAGACTTACATTGGGACGAGACGTTTGTAACACGGCGGATAATGTTTTCTTGAGGTAAATCAACTTCCCAGTACGAACACTTGAATAGCCCTTATTTAAATCATTAGGTCCTAAAAGTTGTAAAATGCACTAATAGCCGAATCCAGAGTTATTTCCCTTCCTCTGTTCATGTGAATGAGACTCAGACCGACGCTGGAGCGAGGGCTGGGAGGCGGAGTTAAAAGAAATGCTACTGCGCCAGCTCTATGGGCCCCTTGGATGCGGAAGATCTGGGTACTTTATCACTCGGCAGTCGAGCCATTTTGGCTTCATGCGCCACTGAGAAACTCTCATGGGAATGAACGGGAGCCCGTCTACAACGTTGTATCCAGTTCTTTTTATATGTGGTGCACAGGAGATAGAGCAGGACTTTTCCTCTCCAGTAAATCACTACACAAAGCTCCTCGTCACCAGTGAAAGGTCAGCCACTTCACACAATGTTTGTGTGTATGTTTACAGGGTGGCGGAAAAGAAAATGTGGTCTGCCCATCAGGCTGAAGGAGGGATGACACACACACACACACACACAGAGAGAGAGAGAGGGGACGAGTGTGTAAGGAAGGCAGCACCTGTCTTCTGAGATAAAGGACTCCTGCAGCAGCATCCATCTACTCAAACAGAGCAGCAGGGAAAGAACATGACAGGCGAGGGCTCACACAAGGTAATGAGGTAAAGGCTCTCTGTGTATGTGTGTGTGTGTGTGTCAACATGCCGGTGGGGGGAGGGTTTCGGGGCTGTGCATGTGTGTCTTTGTGATTGCAAAATTGTCACAAATTGAATTTGTCTCAGTTTGCAGAATCTATCTGTTGTCAATATGAAGACTTACATGGATGTTTTCAACATTGCTTTGTTGTGTCCAATCGAAACAAAGCACCACTTGCAGCTAAACTCTACTTTACCCTATGTCATGTATCACTACTACATGTGTGTTGCATTAATATTAGGGCTGTCAATCGATTCAAATATTTAATTGCGATTAATTGCATGATTGTCCATAGTTAATTGCAAATTGATCTGACATTTTTTATCTGTTCAAAATGTACCTTAAAGGGAGATTTGTCAAGTACTTAATACTCTTATCAACATGGAAGTGCTTGCTTTATGCAAATGTATGTATATATTCATTATTGGAAATCAATTAAAAACACAAAACAATGACGCAGGTACTGCATTTAGCATAAAGAAATATGCTCAAATCATAACATGGCAAACTGCAGCCCAACAGTCAACAACAGCTGTCAGTGTGTCAGTGTGCTGACTTGACTATGACTTGGCATAGTAAACCAACGCTTCACACTTAACAGTGATCAAAAAATAACAAAATTACAGGAGATAAGAAATACTGGCGAGATTATGATATACTCTGTGACCTGAAACAGACATCCTGGACTGAAAACACAAGTTTCTTATTGGAGGTAGCAGCAGCTTTAGCAAAACAAAAGCCTCCCACTTGTGTTCGTTATCAGTAATAAACAAATTCCTGTTCATGCAGATAAAATTAAACCTTGAGTGTTGACCTGAAGGTTACAGATGTGTGTATGTCAGTGTGTGCGACTCACGCGATCGTGTCAATCATGTCCAGTCCCATCTCCACACAGCAGTGGGCGTGGTCTGCCTTGGGTTGGGTCAGTCCTGACACACAGTAGTAACAGTCCCCCAGGATCTTTATCCGCCTGCAGTGATTCTCCTACAGACGGACACAAAGAAAGAGACGGACAGATGATTATCTGAAACAACCTAATGGCTAAAGGCCGGGATAGCAATGTCAGCCTACCGGTCTGTCCACCACTTTGGTCCAGACTGAAATATCTCAACAACTATTGGATGGAATTGAAATGTGGTTCAGGATGAATTGTAATAAGTTTGGAGATCCCTTCACTTTTATACCCCCGCGACAACGTAGTCGGGGGAATATAGTGCGTGTCATTTTTATATTTTACCAAAAGGGCGAAACCTTTGGCCCTACTTTATTAGGGGTCACGCATTTAGCTTGAGTATGTGAGCCATGTTCACGTTTGCCTTGTTCCTCTAGCGCCATCATCAGGTTGAAATTTCTATTTCTCCCAATACCATGGTTTACATAAGCATGTTAGCATTAGGACATTCGCATTTACCTAAAAGCAACGCTGTGCCTACAGCCGCTAGAATGGCTGGAGACTTTTAGTATCATTATGCCTCCGCGTCGGCAACAGCCGTGGCCGGAGGCATTATTTTTTCCATCCGTCTGGTCCATTCTTGTGAACACGATATCTCAGGAACACCAGGTGGGAATTTCTTCATATTTGGCACAAACGTCCACTTAGACTCAAGGATGAACTGTTTAGATTTCGGTGGTCAAAGGTCCCTGTGACCTCATGTCCGTCCCATTCTCGTGATAACTCAGGAACGCCTTCAACAGATTTCCTCAAATTTGGCACAAATGTCCACTTGGACTCAAGGATGAAGTGATTCGATTTTGGTCTTCAAAGGTCAAAGGTCAAGGTCACTGTGACTTCCCGTCCCTCCCGTCTCGTCAATGTGATATCTCAGGAATGGCTTGAGGGAATTTCTTCAAATATGGCAAAAACGTCAAATTGGACTCAAGGATGAACTGATTATATTTTGGTGGTCAAAGGTCACTGTGATCTAAAAAAAATAACTTTTGGGCCATAACTCAAGAATCCATGCGCTAATTATGACAATTTTACACAAAAATGTCTAATAGGATAAGATGATGAAATTTTGGACAGACATGGATGTAAACTGCAACTTGACTAGTTGGAGGAGACATACAACTGTGAGGCTGTAATTCTAGTTATTAACAGTAAACCCAATAGTCCATCATAGATAGTAGGATCCAATTCTCCGGATCTGGATCTGGATCACAGATTTGGTAAAGTTTTGATGCCTCGCCACACGTAAGTACTTATGACAGGACCATTGCTATTTTTAAACCTATTCTTCTGCTGATGAAAAGCAAAACTTGATGATTGATGACTCCAAATAGTTTCTCTTGAGAAACAAGCAAAAGTTTGAAATCATGATGTGGACCATTTCTACAACAGCTGAAAGTTGGTCCCACTTAACAACTTAACAAGAAAGAGTGTACTTTTACTCCTGTTACATGAGATCCGACTGTACATAAACTGCATGGATGCTTCGGCTGCATCTTTGCTCATGTACAGTAAATCCAACGTGTGTGCTTGTGCAACCATGTGTGCGTTTTGCAGTTGAGGCCAACTCTAATTGCTCCGACATGCTCTTGAAGTAGAATCCCGCCCACACATTCCCAGACAGATCAGCTATTTGTCACACCGCACATTGTGCACAAACTCCGCAACGATGACACAAACACCAATACACACACACACACACACACTTTTACAACACGTGAATACACACACACACACACACACACACCTGCAGGAAAGCACAAACAGCAGCACGGTTACATGCAAACATACTGTACAGGTATTTCGGTTTAGTTGCACACACAGGGTTTCCATTTGGCGCTGTATCACTCACAATCATCAGAAAATCGTAATGGTAGACCCTTCAAAGCTTAGCCTGCAGGCGGCCTTTGAGTGACAAACACACACACACACACACACATGGGCACGCACACACACAAATACAGAGGATTCATGACAACTGCAGGGTAAGAGGCGGAGATGAGAAGAGAGGAGACGGGGTGCTCTGGTTTTCTGCTCATGGGAGCAGAAAGATTCTGGCGTGGGAGGATATGAGAATTCATAACATGGATGATTATCCCAGCGCTAGGAAGAGGAATGGAGAGTGTGTGTGTGTGTGCGTGTGTGTGTGTGTGTGTGTGTGTGTGTGTATGTGTATGTGTGTGTGTGAAGAGAAATGAGAAATGATCAGCTGACAGCAAGCCACGTCTCAGGAGAAAGTTATCTGTGTGCGTTTTTGGAGATAAATTTGGGATTAAACCAGCTGACTGGGTACGGTTCGTCTAATTGGGGGCAAAAATCAGTGTCCCCAATTTGTCTTGATTTATTTTGTTATGGTTAGGTGAAAGTTAGGGTTAAGTTAGGCCCATGTCTGTTATGGTTAAGTTATGGTGAGACTCTGGGGAATAAATGTGTTGTGTAGCATACAGCAGTCAGACAGGCTCAGTAGCTGTGACAGAGCCGGTTTGAAAGTGAATTTCTCCCTCGCTAACACGACAGGGTATAAATCTCAATTAGGATGCAGCTGCAGCTACACACACACACACACACACATGCACACAATATATCCTCATCACAAGATTTCCATATAATGGCTTTCTGAGTGCTGGAGCACTGATAGCATGCCACATATCACCTTGTATCTTGCTCTTTCTCCCCCCTCTTCTGTCTCTTTCACCCCGCGTTAAGCCATGACTGATTGCTGAGATGCAGAATGAACTCAAGAGGGATAATCCTGCTGATCATGTGACTTTTGTGTGTGCATATGTGTGTGTGTGCATGTAGAAAGAGAGAGTAAACCTTGGCTGGCCAAACTATGGTCCGCGGGCCAACTGCGGCCCGGTGAGGATGTTTCTCGTTTCACTTGACACACTTTCTGCTGCGTTACTGCAATGACGCCATGGCGGTAAAAGGGGGCGTTAATTGTGGGCTGCACTTGATAACTGTAGACGCTATTCGGCAGCAGAATGCTTGAATTCTCTTGACACGATTTTAGGATAATAAATATTCCCTATAGTAAAATTTAAATTTAAAACAAACTGACAGATAGCATTCAACAGTATTATACCACTAGTTTAGTGTCTGTGTCCACCTGATGAATTGAACACACAATATTTAATTTCTGCCGCTAGGGTGCTCTCAATCAAAACAATGATAAAAGGAGTAGTTTGATGACGTTGTGAAGTAGTGTGGGATCATGGGAGTTGGCGTCTTCGCCATTGCTGATGAAAATCTATCTGACGTGACTCCGGCAGAAATCATGTTCACAGACGTGTTCACGCTACGTTTATTCACGTTATGTCATTTAATTCTAATGAAATAGCAGCAAGTAACGTAACGACTGCCCGTACAGCTAATGTTACTATAACGTTAGTTAACGTTATGTGGCAAATTTCATCGTGGGTTAGCCCAGCGCTGTGAACCATTTTGTCAAAACAATCATACTAAATATAACTTTATGAGTGTGTTGAATGTTGTTGGAACGTTATAACGTTACCGCACACATTAGCTTGGTGGCTGGCATGAGCCACTTGCTATAGTAGCTCATTGTAGTAAGCTAGATCGACATTGAAATATTATACATATATGTACAAACTATACCTTTGAGTCCACTTTCCTGTTAGGTTTGGCTTGGTTTTGTCTCCACCATCTCCTGGGAGAAAATTTCTCTTTTTAGCTGCTACATTCTCCACTTTCTTCACCAACTAGTTGCTAACCGAAGGCTTTTTTTGGACCGGAGGAACTTATTCATAGTTCTAAGAACTTAGTTTTAAGAACCCCCCTTTTTATTGTGTCCGCACCGCAAAGACTAGTAACGATCTTAGTTCTTAGAACACCTTTTTGAGGGACTTTTTGCTCCTATTTCATAGTAGGTAGAGGAACTGTAAGTGACGTGAGTCATGTAAGGATAAGCAATATCCGGCCACTGTGTTGGGTCATTCATCCACTTGGACGGAGGAAGACTGAAGAGGCATGACAGCGATCAACCTTAATTCATTAAGATATTGCGAATAGCCAGGTTCAGGCAAGGTCTCAAAATTATTAGACATCTCTATAAAAAAGATTGACATTGACATCTATGGGATCTTCTGTTTTCTATCCTTCAGAAGGGGGCGTGGCTTCGGCAATGACGCAATGTCATTATGATCTATGCAGCACCGGTGCTGTGTTGAATACTGTTTCCCCATCAATATGTGTTTCCCCCTACCTAAACCTGAACCAACCCTTATCCCTAACCCGAACCATCGAGGGGGGCGCTATCATTTTAACAGGAGGGAAACACTATTCGATGGGGTAACAGACTTTGAGAGAACACTGGCAACCATAATTTTTAAAAACCTGTTAACCGTGTTAACAACAGACAACACAAAACACAGACAACAGCTTGTAACGGAAAAAAATGGCAGGAAACATGGATAAATAGGCCGACAGTGAAGGCCTGAAGTGAACTCGTTCATGAGCCACTGCAGCGTTCCTATTGGCGGTGTGAATTCAAACAGAAAAAAGCCCTTGGAGGTATGTTGTTCTCGGGGGAGCTCCCCAGTGAACAGTTCCTCTCAGTGAGTCCCTAGAACTGTTTGGTCCGAAAACGCCTTTTGTCCGTGTGCTGTTTGGTGCTGGGCTGGTAGTGTACAGTGGGTTTATCAGAGCTGGTTGTCTGCTGCTGCTGGAAACAAGTTTGCAGACAACACTGAGACTGAACCATAAATTGAAAGTGAAATAAAATCAAAACGAGGAGCTGGTAAAGAAAAAGTTCTGTAGCGCTGCAGTGTTTGTAATAATCCTCTTGATTGGTGACGGTCAAATTGAACTCAATGTTCTGTTTGAGTTTGACAAACCAATCTTAACTCAAGAACTACTTTCTTGCTTTTCCAGGCCTTTCAACCACATCTCACGGTCTTCATTAGTAGATTGAGTTTGCTCAGAGAAAAATAAGGTTAGTCATCTTTGAACATATGACCAGAGTTACACAGTTGACTGTAGGTCACGTAATCATAACAGCTGAGCCAACTCCATCTGTTGATGTGCTACCGTGAGATGTGGTAGAAAGCCCTAGAGCTGCTTAGTGGTCCTATGAAGATTTTTTCTACTGTTTCTGACAGCATCACCATGTGGCCTATTTAACTGTGTGTGTGTGTGTGTGTGTGTGAGAGAGAGAGAGAGGTAGTCAAACTACTGTAATGTCAAACTATGATGATAAAACTTTGAGCAAGAGTGTGTGTGTGTGTGTGTGTGTGTGTGTCTGTGTCTCATGCAGTATTAATATAATAGTAGTCTGCCGGCAGATAACCTATCACTCACCTAATCTTCTTTCCTGGATAACAACGCTACACAGGCTTACTGACCATACACACACACTCTCTCTTTATCAAGTGCAGTATTCCCAATAGTGCTCACACACACACGCACGTGCACGCACACGCACACGCACACGCACACTCCTCCTCTTCCTCAGCCCTTATCTCCCCTCCGTCAAAAAATTGGTTCACTCATCTCTCCCGCTCTTCCAGTTCCTTCTCCTTGTTGACCTTCATCTTCTCCTCCTCCTCCTCCTCCACGTCAGTCAGCCTCTCCAGCTTTACTTCCACAATTGGATCAATATATGGCCTGGCATAAGACAAATGAGCTCCAGGACTAAATAATACATTTCATGTTCTTGGAGGCTTTTGGTGTTGCAGAGAAACAACAGGCTGACCAACTGTTTGGAGTCACTTGCCGCCAGTATGCCTCCCTCACTGCGATGGCTCGATGACATACTTTCATAACAGGAGAATAATTCAAATGTACCTTCTCTTCTTCGTAAGTTGCACCATCTGCACTTAACTCACTGAACCCAAGAGCAAGACCACCAAGAGCAAGACCACCAAGAGCAAGACCACCCAGAGCGAGACTCGACCGATACATCATTTATATATCAGTGTCAGTGTATTCATCAGCTGAAGTTATTTATGCACAATTAGCAGTCGTTGGCACTGAAAATCTTAGATCTCAGGCTCCCTCCAACAATGCTCATTAAATATGTATGAAAAGAAAATCATGCAATTAAAAATGATAAATGAGAAAAATGAGAATCTAAGACATAAAGTAAGAAAACATTGTCACTATTAAATACTGTGTCCACAAAAGAACACTGACAAGTTATGTTGTATTCGCTCAGTGAGTAACCTGGTCATACACACATTTAAAGTTACTGTGAGGAACTTTTAATTGGTTATGTTATAACAGTTGCCTTATGCCATCAGAAACTGATGCATCTATATGACCTGTGCGGGACAAACTGTCAGACCCTGTTGCAGTAAAATGAGAGGTTTTCTAAACGGATTCTGGTGCTCGGGAACACTACCGCTTTTGTCCACAGGGACCGCCAAAATCAACACAAAATTAATGTTCCTCATAGTTGCTTAAAGCTGCAGTATTTTAATGGAAACAGTAGATGAAATGACTAGCCCTGTGATAGTCTGGCGACTGGTCCAGAGTGTACCCCGCCTTCGCCCAATGTCAGCTGGGATCTGCTCCAGCCCCCCCGCGACCCTGAATAGGATAAGTGGTTACAGATGATGGATGGATGGATGGATGGATGAAATGACTTTGTGTAACGTGAAAGAGTTGCTTAATCAACTCTGCAGTTCCTTTCAGCTCACTGTTGTGGTTTTAGGGACTGCAAATTTAATGTTTCGTTCCAGTCTTATCGCTGTTCGCATCCTCGTTTCTAGAAGCAGGCGGCTGTTTCATCATAAAAATGTACTCCAAACCGACTGTACACTACCTGCCTGCCAATCTTGTGAACATAGTGGTTAGAGAGCCAGATATTTCCCTCAGCAGATGGTGGAGACCAAACACAGCAAAAGGGAGAATAAAAATTGGACTTACATTCATCAGGTGGACACAAACATGACTCTAAATAAATGTTAATGTCACTGCATTAACACGTCAGTGTTAAATGTGCTTATAGCTTGTTCTGCTGCGCTCAAGTGGCCAAAAAGATCAATTAAAGCTGCTCTAAAGTCTAAGAATATTACATTAAACTTGATGGTGTTGGGATGACCACCTGCATATGGGTATAAATAATCACCAATCATGGGAGATCCAGCATGTCGGTGAAGGACTTTCATTGAAACAGCTAGAGATTTGGATGCACATCGATCACACTGTGTGGATAATTTATTCACTTCATCCTTTTCATTATGAAGCACATGAACCGAGGGGTATAGCTGCGAGGGGAAAGGAGAGCACTTACTGTAGCCAGCTCATCAAACTTCCCAAAGAGTTCGTTGAGCAGTTTGACCAGTTCCTGAGCGGTACACTGAGAAGCCAAGCTGGTGAAACCCACGATGTCTGCAAACAGGATACTGTCGGAAGAGAGAAAGACGTATTATAATCTGATGTGAAGAGCTCAACTTGTCCTGACAGCTGATTTCCTCATGTTCTCCAGGAAGGAAACACTCTGCAGTTCCCAATACACTAAGAAAATAAATTCTACAGAAGCAGAGAGGGCATGTTGACTGCACAAACAAGTATCTTTATGACACTAAATACTCAGAAATCACACAGGAGCAGAGAAATTGGCTAATAGAGATCAAAAATGAAGCAAGAGTACCATAATCTAATCCCTGATAAGTGAAAGCGTCTTTTAGGCCAACGACTAAATCAATTACAGAGCTAAATTGCCTGCTGCTGGCTAGCTGCTGTAGTGGGGATGAAGAAGGTGTTGAAAGCTACTTAGCCCCTTATTCATTTGCTGAGAGGCCAGGCAACATAACAAGGTGTTATGGATCTTATTGACTCTCAGGCCAAGAAAAACTGCTCCCAGTGGAGTAAAGGCACCAGAGTTACAGCTTTGTGTAGAGGAAGGTATGATTTTTGTATTTTTGGTACAGATACCAAAACAATACTTTTTGAGGTCTTACTCAGAGAAGTTTCCTAGAAACAAAACAACAAAATATCCTGTTTGTGCAACCCTGTCTCCTACTAAATTACGCTCCCATACAACTAAACTGCATTCTTATTTCGAGGGGTATTTTCTCCAGGATTACAGTTTCAATTTTAAACATGTGACATTGTATATGTTAAAGTTGTAAATTGAAACAAAACAAAACAAAAACGCAACAAAACTACTTGGTTAGCCCTGCAAACATCATGGTTTGGCTTAAAATAACTACTTTTATTATGTTATTTAAGCTACGGACGTAAAGAAAAATAAGTCAACGTTGACTGTGTTTGTTTGACATACCCATCCACCCCAACCTCCTCCCTATGTGAACCTCTACGGACTATGTTTAGAAATGTTTTTGTGGCACGTCAAAACGAACGTAATCCGAGAGAAAACACATTTTCTTCGAAATGTAATTGAAATGCAGTTTCGTTGTATGGGAACGTCATTTTTAGGAGACCAGGCTAGTTTGTGATTTCCTTGCCGAAAAACAACACGTTTGTGTATTTTCTGATCTGAAGCTCAGCAGGTCAACAACTGTTACAAATGACTGCTACAAAAAATATTTTGACATATAATAATAGTAATGAATACAATTTAACTCAATGCCCATCTGTGAGCCTTTTCCACAGATATTATTTACATCTCGCATTCTCCCTCAGGGGATGGAAATACCTCAGTTGGTATTTCCATGACAACTGAGCCAACTTTATCTCAGAAAAAGGCTGTGAGATGCGGTTGAAAGCTCTGGAGCGAGCTCATAAGTGAACCTTGAGTCATTTGTTTTGGTCAAACTACTTCTTCCTGCTCAGCTGGCTGTTTTTGGAAGTTTTTAGCCACGCTAGCTCTGTAGCACTAGGGATGGAAATGTCACTGCAACAATTTGGTCCAGACTGAAATATCTCAAAAACGTACCGTGAGGTTCACATTTGTGGTTTTTAGTGTAATATTCAGACAACTTTTAGATGGATTTGCCTGAAATTTTGTACAAATATTCATGTTCCACACAGGATGAATCATCACCACTTTGGTGTTCCCTTAACTTTTCATCCAGCACCATCATCAGGTCAAAATGTATTTATTTATTTCAAAATGTTAATTGTCCAGTGCTTTTTTTATGACCAAATACCAGCAAATATTAGCATGCCAACACGCTAAACTAAGATGCTGACCGCACTACTATACACATTATACCAGCCAAGGTCAAGAATGAAGTTTAACACTTCATCTTCAGTTCATCTTCCCCCATAACTGTTAATGGTCAGTTAGCTTTAGGCACAAAAACTACCTTGTACCTTGCTTGAGTTCTTTTTTTTAATCCACCCACCCAACCTCTCCAATAACAAAATACATTAGAGGTCTTTATTGGGTCCATACATTGCTGAGGTATTTGAACAAACAGACAATGCTTTTGTTTTCTCTTGTGAGAACAGTCTCTCTAAATGTTGTCCAAACACCAGCAGCGGTACATGTTTGCCTCAATAAAATAGCCTAAAATTGGTAACATTTAAATCAGGAACTCTCTGATGAGAGAATAAGATGATGTATCTGACCAGACATTCAATGCCAGCTTTCAGTACTTGACAGTTTTTGAAATACGGTGTTAGAGAAACACTGTGGTCGGTACCCAATAAGTTGTGAGGTTCACGACCCAGCGCTAGTAGCGTGAAGGGGGGGCCTTTCCTCTGCATCGTGACTGAGTTGCTGTGCTCTTTTTGGCAGCGCAGTATAGTTGCTCAGGAACCCTGATGTATGCAAAGCCGGGATCACGACTGCTGCTCGACAGAAGAGCTCCGTTGGTGTGATTTGTCTTTGAATGGCGCTGTTCTGCAGGTCGTGCTGCTGTGTGGTGGGTGAGGAGGAGTAGGCCAGAGGAGGGAAGAGGGGGTGGGTGGGGGGGGGTAAGGAGGCGGTGGAGAGGGAGAGCAGAGCGGTGGCGGAGCTAAATAGGTATGCGATCAAACGTTCTCGGGGCCACATCAAAGGCGGGTTCAGATCAGGGAGATGTCACGTCCCCTGCTCGGCAAAATAAAGGTGACGTTTTTTTGTGTTTTTTTTCTACCCCCATGTGTTTACGGATGCACATGTGTTTGTAGCAGCGGGAGCTGGCTCGCTGGGTGCAGCGGCGTGATGTTTGGCCGAGTGCCAGTGCAGCAGCAAGGCTGGCGAACGGGCGGCGATGTTCCCGAGCTGTGTGGGAGCCGAGCCGATAGACAGAGAGACGGAGAGTGGAGAGGATTGTCTCTTGACAGGAGTGCTGTTGACACGCTACCTAGCCCCTCCACTCCCACACTCAGCAGCACTGATACAGCTCTCCATTTCTCTTTACTGCCTCGTTGGAACGTAATGGCCAGGTTCTCACGCTCGGTAATGTTTCCTTCATTACAAGTGCAGTACAGGTGGCTGCTGAACAGGCTGATACAATTTACAGGGATTGGGTTGCAGAAAATGATTGTTTTCATAATTGATTAATATAATTTTTTTTTCAACAAATCAACTAATTATTTGTTTACTATATTGAATAGTTTTTCGGTCATCACAAGATTTCCGAACCAAAGGGAATGTCTTCAAATTACTTTTTTTGAACGATCAACAGTCAAAAACCCAAAGAGATTCAACTCAGTCATATAAAACTGGGATAAATAAGCAAAACTAGAACCTGTGAATGTTTGCCATATTTTTCTTAATAAATTGCTTAAACAGTTAATCAATTAGTAAAATAATTTACTAATAATAATCAATTGTTTTCATCATCAACTGGTAAATTAGTTTATGATAAGTCAAGGATTTGTTTAGTCTCAGCTGATCACAGAGCCCAAAGTAACGTCTTCAAATTGTGCGTTTTGTTGATTAACTGTCCAAAACCCAATGATATCCAACGACGATATAAAACAGAGAGAAATCCTTGCATTTGAGGTGCTGGAAACAGCAAGTGTTTGGCTTGACTACCATCAAATTCTTGTTAACACCAGAAATTTGTTCAATAGTTGAGTCTACATGCTGACAACAGCTGCCTGCTGCTACCAAAAATGATGCTATGAGAGCGGTGAGACTGAACCAGAACAGTACAGCCAAACAGCTCAACAACGAGCTGAAACTATGAAGCTCCATGAAGCCGAGGGGAGCTGCAGAACATTATGTTTGTGTTATGTGTTTTGTTGTTTTTTTCAGCCCGTTCGCTCGAAAAAACATATGAATGACATGATAGTGAGCAAGGCATTTAGTGTGCGATAAGAATGCCTTTCTTGCTTTCGGCCTATCATTTCACGCCATGTAGTCTATACTGACTGCAATGAAAATGCATCCACGTAATAATATGCTACGCTCAGAGCTAGAGATGTAGAATAAAAAGTGAGAAAGACTGCTTATGGTGGATGGGATGGGAAGGGGAGGGGGATGGGTCCAACAAACACAGGACTTTCAACCAGGAGACCAGTGTTCGAGACTGGAGTTTTGTTAGTGACGTTTGTCACGTATTTTCCGTACTTATGTTACGTTGTTTCCGTTCGTATTTTACTTAGTTTATGTACTTATTTTAAGCCCAACCATGACGTTTTTTCCTAAACCTAACTAAGTGGTTTTGTTGCCTAAACCTAATTGCGGACGTTACCGTAGTTCTTTTGTGTGGTGTACAAATGACACACGAAAAGCTTAAAATGCGTCCTGATGACATGCGGAATATCCTTGTAATGTTGTGCTTTTCATACGCCTTCCTGTGAGATTGGGTTGGTTTGATTGTCAGCAGGATTAAAGGAAAAACTTTGTGGAAGGGTGTTGCATGGGCCAAAGAAGAACCCATAACATTTTGGAGGGGATCTGAATCACGGGGTAGATACACACATATTTTTCACTGATAGTAACTGCCTTGGCAGAGGTCTGCACTCTCTGGGTGCCCTTCTAGTTCTCTGTAGGTTCATCACTATTAGCAACCCCTTTCACATTGTCATTTCATGCGTTTTTATAATAGAAATATCAAGTATTGTCACTTTAAATGCGTTCAAGTTCTGTTAAACCACAAAGCTGCTTCTACTCAATAGGGGCAGCTGTGGCTCAGAAGTAGAGTGGGTCGTCCACCAATCGGAAGTTTGACGGTACGATCCCCAGCTCCTCCAGTCCTGAATGAGAATGAGTATTTAGATTATATTCTGATGGGCAGGTTGGCATCTTGCATGGCAGCCTCTACCATTAGTGTTTGAATGTGTGTGTGAATGGATGAATGATGACATGTAGTGTAAAGCACTTTGAGTGGTCGGAAGACTAGAAAGGCTCTATATAAATGCAAAAAAATAGATGAAATTGTAACTTTTTGGACTCTATTCTGATGTGATGCCTAAATGCTACAAAGAACTTGTTTCATCAGTGTTTTTTTTTGGTGAAAATAGAAAACTTGGTGGTAAAATGTCACCAGTGTGCTTCATAGTCACACAGACGTCGTACCAATTTGTCCCAAAAAAAAGAAAAATACCTGAGCGTTTAAGTTCATTCTTAACCTTGGAAATAGTAGTCGGCATTTCACAGATAATTCCACTGGTGGAAAGCTCTGGAAAAAATCTAGTAAGTGGACCTTCAGTTAAGAAAATCCCTCCTTTTTGCTGCTATAAAGCCTGTAATAAAACAACAATTGATAAATAATATTACAGCCACTGTTTCGTTTAACACACAATGGCAGGTGAGGCAGAGGAGATTTTCTAATCTACGGCGGTGGCAACAGTGCTCCTTCCTTTTCTCTTCCTAACCTTTACGTAGTTTAATTGCATCTGCATTAATGGCCATCTTTAATTGCTCTCCTTCTATTCTTGACCTTGACGTCACAGCAGGTGATACCTGGATCAAAACACTCCCGCCCCTCCGCACACCTCTGCCGTCCACAGTTGTCATGACACTCCCGTACCTGACATTGTCATGACGTTGGATGTAGATCTTGTGAAAGATCCGCTCAGGCGGCTTCAGGAAGTCCTCCTTCATCTCCATGGCAACATTCCTGGGCAGTAGGCTCATTAGCAGACGCTCCTGAGGAGGGAGAGGTTAAAAAGAGATAAAGAAGAAGAGGCAGCATGAGAACTTTAAGCTAGGAGGACATACTGTACAATTCTTATTTTCAGGTGATTATACACTAAAGAAAACATACTTATTAGGGCCCGAGCACGAAAGTGCCAGGACCCAACGGTGTCCTGGCACGAAGTGCAAGGAACCTATTGTTTTTGTCGGTATTATTATTTTTCTGCTGCGAGATCGCGTTTTTGGGACCTTTTCCATCCCCAAAAACTCATGAAAATTGGAATATGCATCAGAAGTCGCGAAAATTGCAAAGTTCTGTAGTGATTGGGCTCGGGTGTCTCCAGCAGGGCTCCATAGCGCCCCCTAATGATGGCAGGCTGTCAGACAAAGTTACTCCGATCTTCACGAAATTCAAGTATGTCATTGCTCACGCCCTCATACCTGGATTAAATGATTTTGAGATTTTTTCGGCAAACAGGAAGTCAGCGATCTTGGACTTCCTGCGTTTTTTTTTAATTTACGAACACGTTTGAGGACTTTAGGATGCACAAAAACTCATGAAACTTTACACGCACATCCAAACTCGTAATTCCTTTGATTTAGTGGTGAAATTTTGCTTGGGCGTGGCATGTTAGCTCTCTAGTGCCCCCTTATGTATTTTAGCCTTTGAACATGCCTTTGACACCCTTGGGATACTCGAAAACTCATGAAATTTGGCAAAATGATGGACACCTGTGAACTTTATGTAAATGTATAGCCATTAGGCTCAGTGTGTTTAGCTGGCTCTATAGCGCCCCCTAACGCGTTGAAATCTTAACTTTGTCAAAGTTGATCCGATATTCATGAAATTTGGTATGCATATCCCACTCATCATTTGAAACATATTCCTCATTGGGTTTCATTAGCTCCGCCCACCCAGAAGTCGGCCATATTGGATTTCATGTAATTTTTAGCGTTTTATAGGACGCGTACTTTAACAAACTCCTCCTACAGATTTAATCAGATCGAGTTGATATAAGATGTGGAGAGAAACAAAAAAGCCTCTTGGAGGTATGCCCAAAACTCAACAGGAAGTCAGCCATATTGAATTTTATGTGCGATTTTGCCCATTTTTCGCCCATTTCTGGGTTTTTTTGTAGGCCATATACTTTAACGAACTCCTCCTACAGATTTGATCAGATCGAGTTGAAATTTGGTCAGGACCATCTTAAGACCTTGAGGATGAAAAGTTATTAAAATCGTGAGTTTTCACTTAACAACCTGACCGTGGCGTGGCGGCCATTTTGAGCCATTCGCCATGAAATGGAAAAATTGATATCTGCGCTCCGGTTTCACCTACAAGTACAAAATTTGGTAGACAGATGTAAGATGTGGAGAGAAACAAAAAAGCCTCTTGGAGGTATGCCCAAAACTCAACAGGAAGTCAGCCATATTGAATTTTATGTGCGATTTTGCCCATTTTTCGCCCATTTCTGTGTTTTTTTGTAGGCCGTATACTTTAACGAACTCCTCCTACAGATTTGATCAGATCGAGTTGAAATTTGGTCAGGACCATCTTAAGACCTTGAGGATGAAAAGCTATCAAAATGGTGAGTGTTCACTTAACGACCTGACCGTGGCATGGCGGCCATTTTGAGCCATTCGCCATGAAACAGGCAGTTATTGTAACTCAACTGTACATAGTCCGATCTGCCCCAAATCTCTCAGGTATGATGGTGGTCCAGTACTGATGACATGTATATGAAAAAATATACTCATAGCCCCGCCCCAAGACGTTAGCCCCGCCCCCTTTCATATCTCATGAACCGTTTATAGTAGAGTCTTGTGGGATGTGTCATATCACTCAGCAGAGAGTGGGTTAACCCTAACTCAACTGTACATAGTTCGATCTGCCCCAAATTTCTCAGGTATGATAAGGGTCCAGTCCTGATTATATGTAAATGCAAAAATATAGTCATAGCCACGCCCCCTACACATTAGCCCCGCCCCCTTTCATAACTCATGAACCGTTTGTCGTAGAGTCTTGTAGGAGGTGTCATATCACTCAGCAGAGAGTGCCTGTTTCATTGGTGAAGGTTATGCCCGCCTCCTACACATTTGCCACGCCCCCTTTCATAACTCATGATCCATTTGTCGTAGAGTCTTGTGGGAGGTGTCATATCACTCAGCAGAGAGGGCCTGTTAAGTTGGTGTTGTTATCCCCGCCCCCGACACATTAGCCACGCCCCCCTTCATAACTCGTGAACCGCTTGTCGTAGAGCCTTGCGGCAGGCGTCGTGGCGCTCGTCAGAGTTTCGGCTTCACCGTGCCCGGCCGCGTCGGTCGGCGTCCCGCCAGCATCCCCGACGCGCAAGTAGGGGCGAGGGCCCGTTCATCGCTGCTTGCAGCTTTAATTAATATTATATTCCATTTCTGCCAATAGATCCCCCTAAATGCTACACACTGTTCCTGACTTACACAACTTTATAAAAGATGCATGGAGTTCATTCAGGGATACTGGACTGATTCATCACATTTGAGAAGCTCAAACTGGAGAATGTTTGGAATTTTAGTTTGAAGAATTACTTAAAAGATTATTAAAACTGTTGTCAATTCAATTTTAGTCCAATCTATTAATCAGCCAATGCTTTCAGCACCAGCCTGAAGTCGTATCTACACGGATCAGCGTATTTGTTTTTGTGTGTGTGGATCGTCTCAGTTGCAGCAGCATAAAGTACTCTTGAAACTCTCGCAGGATGTCAAATGGTTGTGAATGCACAATGAATCATCAGGCGGCTCTGCTGAATAGCTGTTGAGAGGCAGGTTATAAAAGCAGCCGGGGCTCTCCTGTGTCTCCCTCCAACACCGTTTCACATTATACATCCATTCACACAACTGCTCCTCACCTGTGAATGAAAAACTAAACTGGAGAGCAGCTTTTAGAAACAGCCATCACACTTACTGATGGAGGCTGTGGGTGAAAGCGTGTGTGTCCATATGTGCTCATGTTTCACTTATACACACATGTGTGTCAGGTGTAAAAATCATGATAACCGAAGTGTGAAGGTGTGCTCGTTTTAATGAATTAATTCATACCTGCTTTATTAATCTCTTCCATTCCTCCTCCATGAGCGTGCTATAATTCCCATTTCTCTGATCTGTCCCAGGTTTAATTCACTGTGTGCTCTGTTTGACTATGGCTCTCCTCTTCGTGATTTATTAATGAACCACTGGCTCACTTTCTCTCACATTAAAAATTAAGATTCTCTGTCCTGCCGATTAAAAAGAAAGGGGAATTCCCACAAAAACTTTGCATGTTTGAAATGAACACTGAACTGAAGGAATCCAACTCGTTACTCACAAAGTGGAAAATTAATGCTTAGTCAGGAGGAAGGAAGAGGTTTCTTTTCTTTACGCCTCTTTTCCACATAGCTCTGTGTACGTATGCGAGTCAGCTGGAAGTTTATTAATTTCTATGAGAACCTCCGTGATCTCCGACGTGTTTACGAAACTTTTTTTAGTCCGTAATTTGCCTTGATTACGTTGAAAAAAATGTAACTTTTACGGCAGATAACAAACAGAGCGGCGGCCGTTAGCTAGCCAGGAGGGCACGCTCACATGCACTAAAAGACATGCATGGCCGGCCCGGCTACGTAAACAAAGCACAGACAAAGCTCTTTTTACAGCACACACAGAGGGAGAGTGACTTCATTCTCTGCTCAGGCAGACATTACTCCTCTATATCTTTACATAGACAATAGTTGTTTAATGCTATATTAATGCTCTGGATATCGTATAGAGCACCTTTAACCAATTGTGAACACAGAGTAGGCAGATCAGATAACGTTCATATTAATCGTTTTTGTTATGGTCATTTGTGACTTTGGTAATAGTAGTTTGACAAAGCAATCCCAACTCAAGGTCTGCCATACTACCTTTTTCGTGGAGCTTTCATCCATAACACACAATCTTCATCAGCAGAGTTTGTCAGGGGGATGGCTGTTGAAGTACAAGCTCAATAGCTGCTGAAAGCCCTGGAAAAGGCTCGTAAGTGGACCTTGACATGGGGCTTTTTTTTGTAAAACTACTATTTCTGAGGTCAAGAATGAACTTTGATTCTTACATTTTGAGGCGTCACAGATGAGAAGTCCTAAAAATGCTATGGATGAAGCCGTAATGTCAACAGATCAGTCTTCATGACAACTGAGGAAATGGTACGGTTTAAAGGTTCAGCAAACAGCTAGTGAGTATACCTTGTGTTGGGATTGTTTTGTTGCAATCATATTGGCCAACCCTTTTTGAGTAAAGTAACATCTGGATCAGGGTTTGTATTGTCCCTGACGTCAAGAGGAAACAACGCATTGCCCCTGCGTTCTGAGATTACTATTGAACTGAGAAGTCAATTAACCACCCAGATGTACAGCGCGTAGCCTACACATGTTGAGGAATCAATGCAACATATGGATCCGGCTCAAAGAACAAACCCAAGGAAACACCCCCAGTGATAACCAGAGACCTGTTTTGATAGGTGAAAATTCAAATCTCGGACGTTTGTTTGGTGGACACATGAGCAGCGGCCTGGTTGCAGGCTGTCGGCTGGCTGTTGATAGATCCCAATCAGGGGTCTGTGTGTGTTTCACTCACCCAGATAAACTGTGACCTTTACTGGAGTAGGGAGGCCAAGAAAGCAATCTGCTTGTGTAATTACCTGTCAGAAGGGAGCCTGTTACTGCTGGGGAAAACACAGCATATCATCATCTAATCTACAAAGCACAGGTGCCAGCAAGTGTGCGTGTGCGCTCGCCAGTGTTGTGTATAACGAAAGGCGAGGCGTGTACGGAGGCATATTACATACATGGGATAATTAATTCTCTATTTAACAACCGGTGTGGGTGGGTTTTCGCGCACGTGGCCGGCGAGGAGGGTGCGGCGCATAACAAAGTGTTTTTCTGTGTGTTAAAGTTGCCTGATTGTTCCTTTGTTAAGTCGCTCCATGTAGGTGTGCGCAGAGGGGGTGGAACGTGTGGCACTGGTGCATGTGCCACAGTAATTGTTCTTTCCTTAAATAGCCGCTGTCATAGTTACTGCCTGTGGGCAGGTTGTTAGAATACATTGGCACCTGAAACCTTTAGAAAAAAAACTTCTGTGAAGATTTCGTGAACATATGCGAGGTGAAACGTGCCGGATGCATCATCGTCGTCGACTTGTTTTCTGTGCGTGTTTGTGCGCACGTGCACATTCACCTGCTTCTCATTCTCGTCCTCCAGTCGCAGCCTCTCCTCGATGCTGTTGCGAGCTTCCAGGAAGACTTTCCTCTGGGTGCGCTCGGTGAGGATCCTCACAAATACCCCCGACAAGTTGACGCTGGTGAACAGCACCGCGTTGGCCACCAGCTGCACACAAACAAGAACAGACATGCCAAACAAAGCCAGGCAGCATCTACATACCGTATGTGCATGTGAGCCTGAGGGAACACACATGTCCATATGTGCATTTCTGTGTGCATTCATATATCCTGGCTGGATTAGACTTCACAATCCTTGATTAATCCATAGGATGGATTAGACATCCAGGTCAGCGCATTGATTACAACCATGAATCGTACCATTATGTGTGACTTAAAGAAACAAAAGCCATACAGTGCAACCGGCTTGCAGATAAAGTGCACTATTAATTAATGATCCAAGGCTATTGATCGTACCGAACACTTAATTTGGAGGATGAACTCTTGTATCCCGTTCTGTAGCCGTTGATTCCTAAAAGGTCAGAGGTGAAAGGTCAAAGAAACACTCCAATCCAGCACAGCAAGATGGATGACACAAAACAGCAGCTCATGAACAAAACACGACTTTACTCCAGTTCACACTAAAACTAATGAGCAAAAACAAAAGAAGAAAACATGTCCAGCTATAGTGTAGGGCAGTGGTCCCCAAACAAAGGGTCTGGACCCCCACAAAGGGGCCACAAATTCAACCTGAGGGGTCGTGAAAGGATTAACAGGAAAAAAACATATTTCTACTTCACAAAAATATGTTTATTTCAGACTTTTCTGTAATCTTTGCCATTTTTTTTCTCGTATTTACTGGGTAACTTTACGTCATCAGGTCTCTAAAGATAAAATATAGTTATTGTAGCGGGCTCAGCTTTAAAGCTAGAGTGATACAGGCATCATGTGAAACTAGAAAACCTAAGGAATCAATATACCAACCACGTCATATAGCTTGTCATGAAGGAGGTTAAATAACGCTCCAAACACGTTACATTTTGGCAACTGGCATGGCCATTTTCAAAGGCATCCCGTGACCTCTGACCTCAAGATATGTGAATGAAAATGGATTCTCTGGGTACCTACGAGTCTCCCCTTTACAGACATGCCCACTTTATGATAATCACATGCAGTTTGGAGCAAGTCATAGTCAAGTCAGCACACTGACACACTGACAGCTGTTGTTGCCTGTTGGGCTGCAGTTTACCATGTTATGATTTGAACATATGTTTTATGATAATGCAGTACCTGTGAGGGTTTCTGGACAATATATGTCATTGTTTTGTGTTGATAATTGATTTTCAATAATAAATATATACATACATTTGCA